>NW_016162447.1:40226-43083 GCF_001687245.7 Rhagoletis zephyria | reverse complement strand
ACGTTGCTTCGTTGAAGCCGTTACGACGCGCCCTGGTGAAGTCGTTTTGGTGAACTCGAAACGACGCCGTTACGACGTCGCTCTGGTGAAGTCGTTTGGGTGAACTCTAAACGACGTCGTTACGTCGTCGCTTTGGTGAAGCCGTTACGACGTCGCCCTGGTTTCTTCGAACCTAAAAGTTGTTTGAGGAACCTTCGGTCTAGCTAAGCATAAATAAAAGTCATTCATTTGGATAGTAAACCGTTTTGTGGGAATAAGTTTTTTTTTTAATTTGGTAGAAAACTGTACTTTTTCTTTACAGCGTGGCGACGAACAACTGTTACCCAGGTTTGTTTGAGAAATAAAAGGGTCCTTTATAGATTTTGCGAAAAAAGTATTTTACTGTTAATTTTCCACAGATTTTACTTTAGTCCTTATTTACATTTTCCAGCAGTGTAAACTTTGAGAGAAAAGTTCATTTGGCACGGAAGTCTTTTTCAGGTGACAGAAGGGACTCAAAATGGAGAAAATTAGCGGCATCTCATCACAACAGCGGCATTTAGAAGTACGCTTTAATTGTTGATGTCCAGCTCTCAAAAATTATAAATATATACTTTTAGTATTATTTCAGAAGCGTTCCAGCAAAAATTCAACGAATCTGTGGAAATAATGAAGCGAATAACCAAAAGATATTTTCATTATGCTGGAGACAGGATCTCAAAACGGAATAAAAGAAATGTTTCACAGTCGTCTGCATAAATATACTATCTGTCATATTGATAAGTTTTAATTTTTTTTGTTACTTCATTTTAGTTATCTTTATAAAAATTGGGTTTATTTTTAACAAGGACCATATAGTTCAAAATTCAAAAATTGCGCAATATACATCTGCATGTATGTGCATATAAAAAAAATTAACAAGCTTTTATAAAAATTTTAAGATTTTTATTCTGCATTAAAGAAACACATATGAAGCAGTTTTAAAGTCCATTGAATAGAATACAAGGTTGAAGTGCCTCAAACCATGCATTTTCTGTCATAAAATTCATATGGATGAAAATGCGCAGTACCGCAAAGAAATAACACCAAAAATCAATGTGAGTTTTGTGTTACTTCGAACCTGTGTTCTATTATACTAACATTTTATGGACTATAAAACTGCTTCCTATGTGTTTCTTAAATGCAGATTAAAAAGCTTTAAATTTTTATGAAAGCTTGTTGAAATTTTTTATATATACATATGTATATATGTATGTATGTATAGTAAGTTCGACCCAAATTGGGGGACATCAGAATTCGTTTTAGAGGTATGGTTCCTTCGGCAAAGTTTCTTATTTTGATCCCTAGAATATGATTTTCACAGAGCAATGGGCGATTTTTTTGCCTCCCCACAAATCGACCCGGCCTAATGTATACTGCACATTGCTTTAATTTTGAACTACATGGTCCTTGTTAAAAAATAAACCCAATTTTAATTAATTTTAAAGATAACTAAAATGAAGTAACAAAAAAATTAATATATTAAAATTTTTGTTTGTATTTTATGACTGAATGTTTACCTTATTTTTCTTTTTTATTAATATTTAAGTGTTTATGTATATTTAAAAAACTATGAAAAAATTCAATGAATTAAATTAATCTATTTTAAACTAAAAAAATTGTTTTTAATTTTCTAGCCACTTTGAGCGTCATTTTGCAGTTCGCTGGTATATCGTTCTTGCGGGCTGCAGGGGAGTCGTTTTTGCGACCCGCCAGCGAGTCGTTTTTGGACCCGCCGGTAAGTCGTTGTTCCGACTCGCCGGCGACTCGTTGTTGCGGCCTGCCGGCGAAGTGTGGTTTGAAGAGGAACGCCAACTGTTTGCAAATGGAATTTAATTAAATTATACAAAATTTTTATATATGAAATATTAATATATTTATATCAAACGAAAGGGTTGCGGCATCGTATTTTTTATTTTATTGCAGTATGTAAATACATACATTGCCAATGAGTGATATGTTTTCTTGCTTCTTTCATATTACTGGACCCTCAAACTAACTTTAAGGTTTCAGGAATTTGTTTATTCTTCACTTGTTTTTTGCTAAATATTTTAAATTTGTTCTTTGGTCTGACACCCATGTTATTATTCATATTTCAGTTACCCAAACCCATTAATTAAATTGAATTTAACTGTTTAACCCTGGAAGTACATTCTTATCTTTGTATACGTAAACAACACACGTTGTCGGCTCGTCGAATTTACGAAGAATGTATGTACGTCTAGGGTTAAAGAGGTGGCACCCTTATACGTGCAGTTTAGAAGTAAAGTATTTTCAAAACCATGTCGATTGGTACCCACATTGTAATATCTGATTCATTTAAATTATTATATAATTTTAATTAACCTTTTTAACAGGTGGCAACCGCTTAAAAAAAAAATATTTACTGCACATCTGCAGACCAATCCATGTAAACTGACACCTCACTTTTGAAAATGGAATGAACTATATGTATATACATACGTAAATGCAGCAAGAATCCAAATTTTGGTATTAAAAACAAGTTGCATTTTTGAATTCAGCATCCTCAAGTTCACTAGGAAAGAAGTCTCCATTTAAATCCGTTCACAATTGTGTTTTTCCCCACATTTTATATGGAGCCACAGCACTGTGGCGTCGCATGGTAAAGGCTGGGTAGATGGCATCGTACACAATCGCAAATCATGATCGAAGAAGTGGCACACTTCAAATGTATTTAAAAGTGCGAATCATGTTCGAAACATTGCTTTATCCCATCAAAGTCAAGTCAAGGACGAAAAATAATAAAAAAACACTTTTTAATATACAACGCTTTTATAAATGGACTAAAAAGTAGAAAATAATATTTCTCAGTCCCATA
>NW_016162447.1:17533-40198 GCF_001687245.7 Rhagoletis zephyria | reverse complement strand
TTCGATTTAATTGACAATAGTCAAACTACATAACGTAGACCTAAAATTTCTACAGCGAAAGTAGAACTTTGAAATCGATTTTAAGCGGTCGTTATTCATATACCCATATACATACATATATTACTTTTCATATCAATTCAAGTGTATTACATGCGCCCCACGCCCACGTTTTTCATTTTCAATTTCATAGATTGTTTATAATGACTTTTGCTAAAATTTCAAAATCAAAAGTTATCAAAACAAATTCTATGGGACTGTGAAATATTTAGGGAGTTCACAAGGTATTGTATACTGTCGTACTGTTGTATGTCATAAACTTTAAACGGCTAAAACTATATTTAAGGAATTCGCAAGCTAATATAAAAGTTTTATTATGAAATTTCACACAATTAAAAAATAGTTGGTGGTGACTTCAAGTCCTCTAAACATTTATTTAGCCGTTAAAAACTTTACAACATACAACAATACGACAAGCACGATACCTTGTGAAGCACCCAATTATTTTCTACTTTTTAGTCCATTTATAAAAGCGTTGTATATTAAAAAGTTTTTTTTATATTATTTATTTTCTACTTTTTAGTCCTGTCTGAATAAAATTTTGCAATAGATATTAAAATAATTCAACGATATTAATAGAAAGGTGCACACACATGCATTTACATATGTATGTACATACAAACGAGCACCAATTAATTTTATTTAAAGAATGGCGTCTCGTCTATTTCCGGTGTAGCAAACGTATTACAAGGGCGACATCTAGATGTCATCTACCTCGCCCTATTCACTATGCTTTTTTAAAGGAGCTTTTCAAAGCTTTGCTTTGGTGTCGGAACACTACATTGAAAGTTTCGGGATCCACAACATTGAAAGTTTCTGGAACACAACATTGCAAGTTGATAAAAGCGTTGTAAAAAATTCTAGAGCTTCTGAGAAAAAAGATTGAAATTTAAGGGAAAGTTTGTTGCGCTTTTTTGCGGAATTGGTCGGTGAGGCCAAACGACTTAGTTAGGGCGATCTGTGGAGTAGCATACATACATACATAATCGAGTTATATATAAATAAGTGCAAGCTCCATAGGTTATCCAAAAATTGTCGGATTTGAAATCGGTGAAGTGGGTGACAATACNACCAGCCGAACAGATTTGGTGCGAGTGCCCATGATAATGTAGTGCAGGTCTTAATACGACAATAGAGGGAGATGCGAAGAACACAAACAAGCAAATCCGACCGACCAGCCTATCGAGCAATGTCAACGACACAAGAAGCAAGTGCTTAAGTGAGAGCACGGGTAAAGCGACGACGTCGACAGCAGTAGCCAGTGTTGCCAGTAACTGGGTTAATAAAATCCCGTCTAAATAAAACCTAAATCCCGTTTTACACTAGAGTTATAACATAAATCCCGCGCTGTATCCCAGTAAGAACCCTATCTGTTAACATTTTACATAGGGCTCCTGGAGAAATCTAACGCATAATCGTTTCACGTGTGAGCAGTTTTCCCTTTCTTTTACATGGAATTCGCTATTATATTATTCTATATGTAGCAGTCTCTTTCCAATCAAATATTATTATGTGATTAATAACGTGTTATATAACGCAAAGAATGGCATATGGCTAATATGCAAATGTGTTGGTTTTTATTGACAATTTTGTAAGTGTATTCGATAATGCGTTAGGTCGTTCTTGCTGGGATGTATCCATTATACATAAAATGCTTTGGATGAAAAACACAAGTATGTATGTACATAGATATGCAGCATACAAACGATTTATATACATTAGGGTGGGCCAATTTTTTGAATATACGCGTATAGCATAAGAGGATTCTACTTGTAATTCTAAGCAACTTTGCCGAAGAAACAATGGGTCTAAAATGAATTAGGAATTTGCCATATTGCGAAAATATTTAGGTTTAGAAGAAATTGTGGAAATTTTTACTGTTACCCGGCAAAAATCGCGACTACTCCATGTATGCACGTAAAGAGTACTCCCTAAGGGCCAAGGAGTACTCCAAAATTAACCACAATTCATATAAAAAATATGGTCCAATTAACATTGCGGTGTCCTAGGGCATGACCATATACTCCATCTCTGCATTACATCAGAGTAGCACAAAACTACTCCTACAATGACATTGTTGATATGCTTTTTCGTTTGAACACGCTTTGGTTCTTCATTTCACAGATGCTTTTTCGCAATTAATTAAAACCAAAAACAAAAATAAAAAATTACATGTTGTCTCTTTTGGTATTCGAACCCGAACATGCTGGGAGCTAACAACTAACAGCGATCATCTCTACACGTTCAGCTACAGCCAGACATGCAAATGTGCTTTGAAATGCTCAACTTCAACCACATTTCGTTAAAACACGAGCTGTGATCGGGGAAACAATAAAATGGTGCAGAGACACGAGTTGGTCCGCTACAGCATGACAGAGGAGCATTTTTGTAAGTACTCCAATATACCACAAATAGACCACATGGTCCAACTATTTTTGCAGGGTATGCCCCCTGGTGGAGTTTTAAGCAAAGATGCGCAACAAACTATATGAATCGATTTCGTTTTGTTGATGCGCAAAAATAACTTATCAAAATAATTTCGTTTTGTTTCAGAGCTGAATTAATGAAACAAAACTCAATCGTTAACGTTGAAACGAAATAAATCATCAATCGTTAACATCGAAACATATTAAATCAACGAAAAGTTGTTGTATGCCGTCGCCAGCTCACTATTAACACCTAGCACCTAAATGCATGCAACAGCTTCAGCATTAACGATTGAATTTCTTTTCCTTAAAAACCAAAATAGAATTATTTTGATAACAGAACGACTGCTTTTTTTTTGTAAACGCTAAAATTAACGTTACAATGCATCCTTGATTTTAAGAAAAAGAGAAGTGCAGAAATGGATTCCTCATACCAAAAAACCCCTACAGCATGTTTTTGTACAAAATTTAAGCAGTTCTTTACGGCACTACAGCAAAGTGCTAAGAAACCTATTTTCGAATTTTGGCAAATTCTAAATTGATTTTAGAGCCATGGTTTCTTCGGCAAAGTTGCTTAGAATTACACGTATGTATGTGCAATATGTGTATAGTCGAAAAAATCTCCCATACAAAGTGACCCGCCTTAATATATATATGTACATATTTTATTTTCTCAATTTTAAAGACAAAAATAATTTACACAAGCGTTTTCGCGTTTAAATTGATCAGTTGGCCGATATTTCATTGGCTAATCTTGGTTTAAACCAGCCAGCTCGGGCGTTTAAACTATGTTTAAACCACAGCCGTTCACTGAAAAATTGGCTCTAAGTCGCACAATTAGATTTTTTGTGAAGTAAATTAGATTTGATTTAATGCTTTTTCGCTTAATCTATTTCTCTTTTTCGTTTTGATGTCAGTAACAATTGAACTATTTATTTACTGATCCTTTGTTAACGACTACCTCCCAAACGCTTTCCAATGGCAAATTTTACTATGTATTTGCATTATCAAAAAATACAATCACTAAAATACTTTTCAGAATCTAGAAACTCAAAACATTTGAAAAAAGAATCAGTGGTTGGAAATTTTTCTTATGTTTTCAAAATACACAACTTCTTGAGTTCACCACACGTTTTTCTAACTTCTATCATTTTATTTCTCCTAAATTACTTTCTGTATAACTCAAAAACTTGCTATTACAATTCGTTTAAAGTGAATGAAGTTCTGCTGATAGGGTTCATATGAACGGCGTTAATTTACCACAGAGAGCGAACTTTCTTATTTATCAATTACTAAAATTTCATGCTTGGTATGGTATGCAAAAAAATCCCGTTTTTCGACTGAAAATCCCATTCGCCCTTTTTAGTCATAAAATCCCGAAAAAAGGGCGAAATCCCGCAAACTAGCAACACTGGCAGTAACCGAAAGTAAAAAGTGTACGCAACGTATTTGTTGTTTTATTTATTTTGTTTACTTTTCTATTTGTTTAGTTTAGTTGGTTTGGATTATTTGGTTTATTTTGTTGGTTTCACTTTGATTGTTTTAATATTTTAATATGTAGCTTGCTCCTTTTTTCCTTTTTCAGGTCAGTTTATTATGCAAAGAATTAAGAAGTTTAAATATGGGTTTGATCAGTTTCAATAACACAAATATAACTCAACCGCGACTTCAAAACACGCCCGCACCGAAGCAGTAGTATCTTTTTTTCTGATATCGATAACAAACTCAACAAAAATATCGATTATCGTATCGATAAGTTCTGAAAATATCGATAGAAAAATCGATAACGATATCGATAATAAAATCGATAAAAATATCAATAAGAAAACCGACAAAAACATCGATTTTTATATCGCTAAGCCCAGAGAAACCCAAAAATCTCTAAAATCCTAAAAAAGTTCCCAGATTGAGTCTGTGTCTCTTCTATCTATATCCTTTTCTCTTTAACCCTGAAACTGAAAATATTTTTGTGTCTGATCTTAATAATTTTTTGGAATCTTAGTTAATACTTACTAAATTAAACAGGAAAAATATTAAAAAAAAAATTTGCTATTATGAAAACTCGGAAAAATGGTGTCGATAGTAAAATGACCTACTAGTTATAATGTAGAAAGAAAACGAACGATTTGAAAAAGTTTCATAGTTTTATTTATTTATTAGTGTTTATTTATTGGGATAGGTGTACATAAGAACAAGTTAAAAAAAAATATGTAGGGGTGTGATTAGGGTTGCCAGATTTTTTTGGCGCGAAATCAGTACATTCGACTTTTTCATGCTATAAAAATCAGTACTTTTCAGTACGCTTTTATTCCAAGCAGAATTATGAATGTAAGTAGCAGATAATACTTTGAAACGCCCGAGTACTTGTTTTTAATAATATTTTGGTATGGGTAAGGTTCCTCAAGTGGGCCCCGAATTTACCAAGATTATACTATTATTACCAAGAAAAACAAAAAAAAATTGTGTAACGCAAATAATTTCATTGTATAGTTTAATGTTTTTTAAATCTGTTTAAAATGTTTTTTTTTATTCGGACACTTACTTTCAAAGAAAAATAAAAATTTCCAAAACNCGAGTACTTGTTTTTAATAATATTTTGGTATGGGTAAGGTTCCTCAAGTGGGCCCCGAATTTACCAAGATTATACTATTATTACCAAGAAAAACAAAAAAAAATTGTGTAACGCAAATAATTTCATTGTATAGTTTAATGTTTTTTAAATCTGTTTAAAATGTTTTTTTTTATTCGGACACTTACTTTCAAAGAAAAATAAAAATTTCCAAAACACTGCAAAAATTTTCAATTGTTGATAAAAAAAACTATTCGGAATTTTGCAACAAAATTTACACAGTGTACTTTTCGACTACAAAACTCGGCGCTGTCTGAATATCATTTTAAAATATGAATCTTGGTAAATTCAGGGCCCATTTGAGGAAGACTTACCCGTTTATAAATAAAATGTGGTTCATAAAAAAAAAAATGTTATACATTTCAATATGAGTATACACATAAACATGTAGTACGAGATACCTTTATAATATTACAGGAGCCAATAAATTATTTTATGTACATGACATTTTTTAATAGTAATAATGAGATCATTTCAACTAACGGGTGATTTTTTTGAGGTTAGGATTTTCATGCATTAGTATTTGACAGATCACGTGGGATTTCAGACATGGTGTCAAAGAGAAAGATGCTCAGTATGCTTTGACATTTCATCATGAATAGACTTACTAACGAGCAACGCTTGCAAATCATTGAATTTTATTACCAAAATCAGTGTTCGGTTCGCTTTACGTCCGATTTATGGTCTACATAATCGACCAAGTGAGCAAACAATTAATGCGATTGTGACCAAGTTTCGCACTCAGTTTACTTTATTGGACATTAAACCAACCACACGAATGCGTACAGTGCGTACAGAAGAGAATATTGCGTCTGTTTCTGAGAGTGTTGCTGAAGACCGTGAAATGTCGATTCGTCGCCGTTCGCAGCAATTGGGTGTGCGAAACACATTTCGAACCGAACACTGATTTTGGTAATAAAATTCAATGATTTGCAAGCGTTGCTCGTTAGTAAGTCTATTCATGATGAAATGTCAAAGCATACTGAGCATCTTTCTCTTTGACACCATGTCTGAAATCCCACGTGATCTGTCAAATACTAATGCATGAAAATCCTAACCTCAAAAAAATCACCCGTTATTAGTGTTTAAATAGTCAAAGAACTCTAAACATTATACATATTTTAGTATTACTTTTAATTTGTAGTGCACTTTCTAAAATTTTTATAAGAAGTCGGTTTCTCTCTTTTCGCCAGGAAGCAAACTTTATATTTAAGTTAGTTCCTCTCAGGTACTTCGATCGAACGTGGTATTGAAAAAACAAAATTACATATTTATTCAAACCGTGGAAAGAGACCTCTATTTAAGGACTGCATCCGTATTTCCTCATGGCTTAAATTGTTTTTGCAACTGCGCAAAAACTTTGAAAGACTAAGAATTCGCCTAAAAGAGTATCTAAATTGAAAAGTTGTAGGCAAAGCCATTCAATTATTCAAATTTGTTGTTATTAAACTGAAAGTTATTTTCGAGATAACTAACAACACTCGACAAAAAACGTCAGCCCTCTGGTAAATAATGACCCGCAATATGCCCACAAAACTATTGCTCTTTTATATTAATTTCTTGCGTATATCAAACATTACCGAAAACAAGTCAACTATAATTAAATTATTTTCTTCTTACTTTTTACAGTAAATGTTAAGAAAGTTGCAACGTTATGTAAAAATCTTAAGCATCCCATTTCACAGCCAGAATAAACAGAATGCCTTTGAAATATATGTCAATATATCATCAGGAACGTTCTAAAGAATAAATAAACAAAAAAGTTTATTCCAACCGTTCAGAATGAATAAAGAAATACAGCCATTAATTTCTTGCGTATATCAAACATTACCGAAAACAAGTCAACTATAATTAAATTATTTTCTTCTTACTTTTTACAGTAAATGTTAAGAAAGTTGCAACGTTATGTAAAAATCTTAAGCATCCCATTTCACAGCCAGAATAAACAGAATGCCTTTGAAATATATGTCAATATATCATCAGGAACGTTCTAAAGAATAAATAAACAAAAAAGTTTATTCCAACCGTTCAGAATGAATAAAGAAATACAGCCATTAATTTCTTGCGTATATCAAACATTACCGAAAACAAGTCAACTATAATTAAATTATTTTCTTCTTACTTTTTACAGTAAATGTTAAGAAAGTTGCAACGTTATGTAAAAATCTTAAGCAAATCTTAAAGTATTTTGTTTGTGTAAAATAATATTACACAAACAAAATACATGGGCAAAAATTTCCAATCACCGAGTTACCGCACACCAAGGGAAGAACCCTATTACAAATTTGATTGCTCAGATTTGAAAAATCAGTACAAATCAGTACAAATTTAAAAATTCAGGACAATAGCGTACTGATGGAAGGAATGAATAAAATCAGTACGTAAGTTGAAAAATCAGTACTGCACTGATAAAATCAGTACGTCTGGCAACCGTCGATGTGATAGATTTCAAAACAGTTATTTGGATGAAGAGTAACATCACATTTTTTTCAAAAAAAAAATTGGCATGTTTGTGACAAAAAGCGCAACGCAGTTGGCCTTCTCGATATTTGACTACGTGGCCTATACATCAAAACGTGAAGTCTCGTGAAAAGCTTTCGATGTACGCACAGGTTTTCGTTCATCTGCCTTCCTGTAAGTCTCCACAATACCTGTCGCTACATTCCGGCGGAATTTTAGATGATCATATTCACCATTGTTAGCTCCAAGCAGTGAGAAATAAGCGCATAAGGCATTTCTTGCCTCTAATTGATGTCCTGTAAAGGCTTTTATTCTGATCAGTCCTATCAACCCCTCCCATGTTGTTATTGTAGACTTTAATAAGAGCGGGTTGATCCACAAGACCGTATTTCTTTTCTTTCTATTTTGTTCACAGGATTTACTTTTGCGTCGTTTGCTGCCACTGTTACAACACTATTATCATGCCACTTGCAAACTATGATTTCTTCAGCCCTTGAAGATTTGAATGTGTAGGAACCTCGGTGCAATTGCATTTCTTTGTTGGTTGGCAAAGGACATTTGGAGACGCGATTTTCCCTTATCGTTCCAGTCGCTTTGAATCCTCTTTTACCTAGCTCATCAATCAACGGTACCGAGGTAAAGAAATTGTCAAAAAATAAGTGGAATGGTGCCTGGTTGTTAATTTTCCGAAGAACATCAGCATATTGCAGGATTACACTGGCTCCTAATCCAAGTTTGCTGTACTGGCTCAAATCCGCTCCAGATTGCCCTCGATAGGGTTCACACCATATGATATAACCCAGTCGAGTTACTCACACCCAAAACTTGTAGCCCCATCGGATGGGCTTGCCGCGTATAAATTGTCTACATGGGTGTCTCCCATAGTAAGGCACCATAGCCTCATCGATGCTATGATTTTCTTCAAAAGGCGCAAAATTTAAAAAATTGGTATTCAACGCATCTATCAGTGGACGAACTTTGGCAAATTTATCATTACGTTGCAAATTATAGTTATCACAACAATGGATATTAGACATGATAAAGGTGAAGCGATCTCTAACATGGCGTTGAAAATAATGGGCATACCACAGTAAGTGCCATTCTCCCAATACATTTGTCTCCTAGGTACGATAACATTGAACAGCAAAATTCCGAAGAAAGTCTGCATTTCCTCATTGGTCACATTCCCTACTTTGTTTTTTTGAGTGGAGTACATATTCGTGTATTTTACGAACATACTTATGATGCTATTATCAAATAGACATTCAAAATAATACAAGGGAGTCCTTTTAAACGTCGCTCCTTCCATGTAATTCCAACTAGTACTTCTGGGTTGTATGTCGCGTGATGACCAACTATATTCTTTATTTTTGGGGATAACAGTTTCAGCAGTTGGCTGAGAAATTGTTTGTGTTGAAGTAGTGGGTACCTCTAAATTTTGCCGTATAACATCTGAATCTTTTCGCAGACGTTTAGCAAGTTGATATAGCGGCAAATCGTCATCTTCGCTTTCAGAAGAATCATACTGAAGCTCGGCTTGAGTTCGTAGCTGCGAACCAGGTAAATTATTAAACAATATTTCATTTTCTTCCCCAGAATCTTCATCTGTGACATCTGCATTACAGTTTTCTGGTGGAAATATTGTAATAGCGTTGGGAAACGGACAATCGTCATTTCTTTCTAATTCTTCCACAATTTCATGCAGCTTCAGACCGCGCATTCTCGTACGTCTAAAGCAAACAAAAAAGGCAACAGTAGTATATTTTACTACTGGCGTTTATAAAAAAAATCGAATTCATTTGCTAATTTCTCTATGACAAAACGGTTAAACTACAAGTTTGTTTGCAGTTTGGTGTAGCTCGCATGTGCAACTAATTTAATTCATTAAGTGATCTAAAAAATAAATATATCTGGTATTCCATACTTACATCGAAAAACTCATGTTAAAAAACTTCTGGATTAGCCTCAAAATACCACGTGCAGCAACTATCACATCGGATTCACAAGACTAACTGAAGATGGGTATAATGCTAGTCTATCGAACTGCACACAGTAAATATAACGAGACTATCCACATTTACACTGAGATTTTTTTTTGGTCTGTTGTTTTAAAACTACGGCAGTAATAAGTGGGTTATTACCTTTATTTTAATGTTTCTTCCTCTATCTGCATGTTTACTTTTGTTGCTATCCTCATCCTCATCTTTTCCTTTATATTTATCTTTGTTTTAACTTAAATGTTTATCATTTTCTTCACCTACATATGCCCCTTCACCTTTGCTCTTATATACATATGTAAGTAAAGTGTTTAAATTTTCCTTTGTCTTCATTTTTGCCTTTGCCTTTACCCATCTTTGTTTTTGTTTTTATTTTTACCTTTGCCTTTATCCTTTTCTTTATCAATATAATCCCTGCAGTAAAATTTACAGGCAGTCTGATAAAGTGCTAGTTCCGAACTAGTGCAAAACGGCTGCAGAGCGGGACAGTTGAAACTTGCGGTGTAAGTGTACAAATTATCTATTCTCGTACTATATGAAAGTAGCTCAGCGAGAAGACTTCCGACTCAAGCATAGCTGGTCGCGAGTTCAAATCGCGGTGGAGGGAGTTGTGAGTTTTCAGATATACTGAATTTAATTTTAATACCATTCATGAACATGAAATGGTATTATAACTTTGGTCCGATGTTTGTAAGTACCAGAATAAGGAGAGATGTATACTTAAATGATGAGATCGTCGAGCTGAGTCGATTTAGCCATGCCCGTCTGTCCTAGGGTTGCCAACCGTACTATAATATATAGTATTGTACTATTACGAGTAATTTTTAGCAAAAAAAAAACCAACTTCAACTCTCATAAAAAAAAAAATATATATATATATATCATGATCCACTGATCGGATCTTATCCAGATTAGTATGGGACACTACCTTTCCGATGCAGAATTATCGAAATCGGTTGACGTGGTCCAAAGTTATGCGGTAACATACATAAAAAAAAAAAAAAAAAAAAAAAGATTCCGACGAACTGATAACCTCCTCCTTTTTTGGAAGTCGGTTAAAAATGTGTATTAAAATGGATGACCTTTATATTGAAATAACAATATTAAATGAAATATTCTTTAAAGTGAAAGGTCATAGTGAGTTTGTAATCAAAAATGGCAAGTTTTTTTTAAAACACTAGAAAAGAAGTAACAAATTTACTTAAAATTATTTCTTTCCTACTCTCCTTCCATTATCTAAAAAGCGTTTTTACTTTTTTTGTTAAGTTCTATATTTATTTGAAATGTACTATTTTTTTCCAATTATTTTAAAAAAGCACTATAAATATCTTAGAAAATGTTGGCAACCCTGGTCTGTCCGTCTGTTTGTATGCAATCTAATCTCTCAGTTTTCGAGATATCCGGATGAAATTTGGTGGGTGGGTGTATTTTTTAATCGACTTCCAAAAAGGAGGAGGTTATCAGTTCGTCGGAATCTTTTTTTTTTTTTTTTTGTATGTTACCGCATAACTTTGGACCACGTCAACCGATTTCGATAATTCTGCATCGGAAAGGTAGTGTCCCATACTAATCTGGATAAGATCCGATCAGTGGATCATGATATATATATATATATTTTTTTATATGAGAGTTGAAGTTGGTTTTTTTTTTGCTAAAAATTACTCGTAATAGTACAATACTATATATTATAGTACGGTTGGCAACCCTACGACAGACGGGCATAGCTAAATCGACTCAGCTCGACGATCTCGTCATTTAAGAATACATCTCTTCTTATTCTGGTACTTACAAACATCGGACCAAAGTTATAATACCATTTCATGCTCATGAATGGTATTAAAATTAAATTCAGTATATCTGAAAACTCACAACTGCCTCCACCGCGATTTGAACTCGCGACCAGCTATCATGATCATGAGATATATTTTTTTTTTGCTAAAAATTACTTGTATAATGTTATAATCATTTGTCGGAACCGGAGGAATCGTACCACTATAACATATAGCTCCCATACAACTGATTGTAATCATATATAAGATTTTTCGTTATAACTTCTCCATTTAAGTAGCTAAGAACATGAAATTTTGCACTGTTGTCACTCATTNGCCTCCACCGCGATTTGAACTCGCGACCAGCTATCATGATCATGAGATATATTTTTTTTTTGCTAAAAATTACTTGTATAATGTTATAATCATTTGTCGGAACCGGAGGAATCGTACCACTATAACATATAGCTCCCATACAACTGATTGTAATCATATATAAGATTTTTCGTTATAACTTCTCCATTTAAGTAGCTAAGAACATGAAATTTTGCACTGTTGTCACTCATTATCAAAAGAATACTTTCAATGAAAATGGGTCGCTATAACCTATAGCCTCCATACAACTCATTGTTCAGATATGAGATTCTTTGTTATAACTTCTCCATTTATGCAACATGAAATTTCGCATTGTTTTCACTCATTATCAATAGAAAGTTTACAGTAAAATTAACAAAGGATCGGGTCATTATAACCTATTTATTGCCTCCATAAAACTTATTGTTCAGATATAGGGTTTTACTGTAAAACTCCTTTATTAAGACAGCTAAAACCGATAAATTTGGTAAGCTATTTAATAAATAATAATACAAAGACTACTGAGAAAATCGTCAAAATATATTCTGTATAAGCTTTATCTGTTATTCAGTTACCAGTTGTTGCTATATATCTCCTTTATGTAGGAAGCTAAACCCATTAAATTGTGTTACCGGTTTACATACCGATCACACAGCAGTGAAAGTAAAATTTTCAGATGTTCATGAAAGGTATGAAGCCTTCGGCATAGACAGCTCTGCTCCTACTTGTTTTTTTATAAAATAAGTAACAAACATGTAATCTATAAAAGAAAAGAAAAAACGGAAAAAATATCCAAAAATCGAATCTTAAAAACGTGGTGTTATAAAAAAAACAATCTAAAATGGAACTGGTTAAAAACTAGTTGCAAAGTAATGCACTGGGCGCCAATTGCCACCGCCAATGACATCACCGTGTAAAACTGGACAGTTGAAAGCATTGCTTGGGTATTGAGCTAGAACTAGTACTGTCGGCAAAAAGTCTAGCTATAACCTAGTTTTGAGCTGGTCAGATTTGCTGGTTACAGCAAAAATATTCATTGGAGGCCACTATCCAATTTCTATGTCGAATTTCTCGGTGATTCCGAAAATCGAGTTAAAGTTTTTTTCTATGGATACGTTTTCGAAATATTTACAATTTACCGTTATTCAGTTTAAAACAAAAAATATTTCTACTTAATTACGCATATTTTACGAACCAAATTAACAATCTTTATATGAAATACGGAGAATGAAAGCTAATAAAATTCTCCATAAACCGTATATATGTATATACATCACTTTCCGATAGGATTGATAGCTTCTGACAAATTAATTAATCATTCCGGTGTTTTTATTTTTTTATGAAAAAAAATCAAACTTTAACAGAAGAAAAGTTAAAAAATAATAGGCTCTGGCCAAATTTTTGAGTTTGATCTGTTACAATGAAATCAATTTACTAATGAAGAAAATCGTTCGATATATAAAGAAATAATGAGTGGTCAAATAAAAGCATGCAAAGATTTTTTATATGAAATATGAGCGTAAAACTTTCTACTTAGGTGTACATGGCGTATGAGTAACATTAATTCCTGCAAATTTTTCATATAAAAAATCTTGCGTATTTTCATTTGACCGCTCATTATTTCTTTATTTATCGATCGATTTTATTCATTAGTAACTTGCTTTCTTTGTAACTGAACAGGCTTTAGCACAAATGCAAAAATTTGGCACAGAGCCTGTTATTTTTTAATTTTTCTTCTGTTAAAGCTTGTTTTTTAAATTTTTTCATTAAAAAATAAAAAAAACTGGAATGAATGTGTCAGAAACTATCAGTCCTATCGGTAAGTGATGTACATAGACATATATGGTTTATGGAGAATTTTATTAGCTTTCATTTGCTGAACCGCATTTTAAGATTGTTAAACTGGTTCGTAAGATCTACGTAATTAAAAGGAACCCCTTTTTGTTTTAAGCTGAATAACGGTAAATTGCAAATATCTCGAAAACGTATCCATAGAAAAGAAATTAACTCGATTTTCGGAAGCACCGAGCAATTCGACATAAAAATTGTATAGTGGTGTTTGGAGAACAAAAACCAAACTAAAATTTGTGATCCAGTGTAATTAAAAGAGTTTTTTTCGGCATTCCTCCTGAATGAAATTTTATGAACTCAACGAGCTTTCCGGTAAAAGCGGGACCGCTACCTTCGCTAAAATTTACGCGCTTGTGAAATTCTTAATTTTTATTAAAAATTTGGAAAATCGAGTTTTTGAAAAAACTCATTTATATATTACCAATCAAAAAAAATCGTAAAAATGTGGTTTTAATATAATTTACAGAACAGTAAATATTTTTCTGTAAAAATTCTAAAAAACTAAGAAAATTAAAATTTCAATTTTTTCACCTTTCCAATTTTTTTTTCTGTATCTATAAATACACAAAAAATATGGCACTACAGCCAGATGTCTATCCAAAGACACTTATAAAAATCAATTTTTATATTAGAATACAAAATAGACTACGTGGTGCGCTTGAACATACACCCAGAAAAAGGTTTAGTTATAATAACCAAGATTTGGTTATAGTGATCAAGTGGCATAGTTGGATATGGCGAAATAAATATATAGTTCACGAAAGTCTGCAATTTACTTAAGACTTCTAGTTGGGACAAATGTATATTTGTTAATAATTACAAAACGACTACCTTGATTGGACAATATTGTTAGTNAATATCTTTAGTTCTCGAAACTAATCCTTTTTCTCAGTGTACTAATTCATTAAAGAATTGAGCAAATTTATACAAAACACTCAAATCCTAAATTTCCAAATCCAAAAGTGTATACGTGAAGAGCCTTGAACCGAACATTTTCTCTTATAATATAGAAAAGTCATACAAAACGCTCAAAACGTAAGAAAAGTATACGTGAACTTCAAGTGGTGCCCAACGATCTGTGTTAATTAGCTACGAAAATCTGGAAAAAATCCTCGATTACCCCCATCTTTAATAAGGTAATCCCACGAAATTCTCTAAGAATTCAATACATATATTTCAGCAGTATATCTACATATATATAACTCATTTTCTTTCGAAATTCAGCTTTATACAAAGGTCGGTAGATAATTCACTAAAGGCCTAATAGAAAATATATCTACTACATCAATTAATTAGTTTCAGTGTTTATTAAAACCCTAAAGAAATTCCCAACATAAGAACTTGAGTTTTATAAAGGTTTGGAACTACTATTTAAGACAGAAACATTTTAGATGGGGCCTTTCTATATTAAGGCAACGATATGAATATTATTTATTTTGGAACGAATTTCCGTCATCCCTTGTCAAGTATGGTTTGCAGACAAACCGGATTCGGCGTTGTGCCATCTTCAGTGTCATTTTTTATTCTGTCTGGTTCGAGTTTTTGTCCTTAATTTATGTTCCTTAATCAGTGTTGCCAACTTTTGATTTTCAAAAAGCACCAAAACAAAAACAAAAAGTTAACAATATTTACAAGATTGCATACATAAATCAATAAACAAAACTTTTTCGCTCATAACGTTTGAAAAGCCACTTGCTATGACTCATGCTTACGACGTAATACCGAAGTACTGCACATTAAAACTGATATATCTCAAGAAAGAAAAATCGAATCCCAAGCAACGAAAATCATGCCCTAAGTAGAAATGAGCAAAAAAAATTATTTTTTCATTATATACCCTCAAATATCGCCAAAAACCGTGATTTTGGCACTTTGAGGTTAGGATATCTCAAAATTCTAGTGCTAGAGCAATTGTGCAGCCAGATTTGAATTCAGCACCAAGAAACGATGTGTTTTACTCGGGTGGTACAAAAATAAAAATTTTCAAGAATAATTTGAAAAGAAATACTTAACTTACTCGCATATCTACTAGCATTTTCAAGGCGAATAGAATTGAAAAAGGTGGGTTTGCAAGGTCAGCTTTTTATCAATCATGGTTGTATTAAGTGCATTTAAATTTGTAGATCTTTGTCAATTCAGTGCTGCCACAGCTTTAAATATTTAAAAATTGTTTCAGGTCTTAACTAGGCACTAAATAATTTTTTTAGGCGTTTTAATTTTCAAAAAGCACTAAATCTGGTGCTTAAAGCACCAAGTTGGCAACTATGTCCTTAATCTTAGGTGATGCGATTTTTGTCGATGATTAATTATTAGAAATGCTATGGTGTCCTTTTTTTTAGAAGCAGGTAATAGGTTAATCTGTTCTGTGTCTTTTTGTTATAGTCCCTTATATGTTCGCGAAATCTTGTTTATATTTTCCGTCCTGTTTGACCTACATATATAACTATACTGGCATTTGCAAGTTAGTTTATACACTCCTTGTTTATACAATGGGTCTTCTTGAATTGTGGTGTTCCGTAGTATCCGTCCTACGTTGTTATTTGTTCTGAATGATGTGCGAAGGTTGTGTTTCTGGAACAGCTTTGCTAGCTTGTACGTTGACTTTCCAGTATATATTGTTCATAACGTGAGAACAATTTCAAAATTGTTTTTATACCCGAGCGCACTTGTGCACTAGGGTATTATAACTTTGTTCACATAACGGTTGTTTGTAACAGGCAAAACGAATCGAGATAGATATAGACAAATGTATACATAAATGATCAGGATGAAAAGAGAAATCGATTAAGCGGTGACCGTCCGTCCGTCTGTGCACACGATAACTCGAGTAAAAATTAAAATATTTAAGAGATTTAAGATATTCTTTCGGGCGTAGGACGGATGGTATTGAAAATGGGCAAAATCCGACAATAACCACGCCTACCTCCCATATAACGGTAATTTTCAAAAATACGAAAGCTGCGATATTTTAGTAACTACTAAAGATTATTAATTCAAAATTGATATTTACAATAATTGTTAGACCAAAAATAAGAATGTTATACATTTTTGAAAAATGGGCGTAGCCACGCCCACTTATGGTTACATGTGTATATCTTGGTAACCGCTGCACCAATTTCTTCCAAACTTGGCACAGTTGTTATAACTTCTCCATTTATGCAACATGAAATTTCGCATTGTTTTCACTCATTATCAATAGAAAGTTTACAGTAAAATTAACAAAGGATCGGGTCATTATAACCTATTTATTGCCTCCATAAAACTTATTGTTCAGATATAGGGTTTTACTGTAAAACTCCTTTATTAAGACAGCTAAAACCGATAAATTTGGTAAGCTATTTAATAAATAATAATACAAAGACTACTGAGAAAATCGTCAAAATATATTCTGTATAAGCTTTATCTGTTATTCAGTTACCAGTTGTTGCTATATATCTCCTTTATGTAGGAAGCTAAACCCATTAAATTGTGTTACCGGTTTACATACCGATCACACAGCAGTGAAAGTAAAATTTTCAGATGTTCATGAAAGGTATGAAGCCTTCGGCATAGACAGCTCTGCTCCTACTTGTTTTTTTATAAAATAAGTAACAAACATGTAATCTATAAAAGAAAAGAAAAAACGGAAAAAATATCCAAAAATCGAATCTTAAAAACGTGGTGTTATAAAAAAAACAATCTAAAATGGAACTGGTTAAAAACTAGTTGCAAAGTAATGCACTGGGCGCCAATTGCCACCGCCAATGACATCACCGTGTAAAACTGGACAGTTGAAAGCATTGCTTGGGTATTGAGCTAGAACTAGTACTGTCGGCAAAAAGTCTAGCTATAACCTAGTTTTGAGCTGGTCAGATTTGCTGGTTACAGCAAAAATATTCATTGGAGGCCACTATCCAATTTCTATGTCGAATTTCTCGGTGATTCCGAAAATCGAGTTAAAGTTTTTTTCTATGGATACGTTTTCGAAATATTTACAATTTACCGTTATTCAGTTTAAAACAAAAAATATTTCTACTTAATTACGCATATTTTACGAACCAAATTAACAATCTTTATATGAAATACGGAGAATGAAAGCTAATAAAATTCTCCATAAACCGTATATATGTATATACATCACTTTCCGATAGGATTGATAGCTTCTGACAAATTAATTAATCATTCCGGTGTTTTTATTTTTTTATGAAAAAAAATCAAACTTTAACAGAAGAAAAGTTAAAAAATAATAGGCTCTGGCCAAATTTTTGAGTTTGATCTGTTACAATGAAATCAATTTACTAATGAAGAAAATCGTTCGATATATAAAGAAATAATGAGTGGTCAAATAAAAGCATGCAAAGATTTTTTATATGAAATATGAGCGTAAAACTTTCTACTTAGGTGTACATGGCGTATGAGTAACATTAATTCCTGCAAATTTTTCATATAAAAAATCTTGCGTATTTTCATTTGACCGCTCATTATTTCTTTATTTATCGATCGATTTTATTCATTAGTAACTTGCTTTCTTTGTAACTGAACAGGCTTTAGCACAAATGCAAAAATTTGGCACAGAGCCTGTTATTTTTTAATTTTTCTTCTGTTAAAGCTTGTTTTTTAAATTTTTTCATTAAAAAATAAAAAAAACTGGAATGAATGTGTCAGAAACTATCAGTCCTATCGGTAAGTGATGTACATAGACATATATGGTTTATGGAGAATTTTATTAGCTTTCATTTGCTGAACCGCATTTTAAGATTGTTAAACTGGTTCGTAAGATCTACGTAATTAAAAGGAACCCCTTTTTGTTTTAAGCTGAATAACGGTAAATTGCAAATATCTCGAAAACGTATCCATAGAAAAGAAATTAACTCGATTTTCGGAAGCACCGAGCAATTCGACATAAAAATTGTATAGTGGTGTTTGGAGAACAAAAACCAAACTAAAATTTGTGATCCAGTGTAATTAAAAGAGTTTTTTTCGGCATTCCTCCTGAATGAAATTTTATGAACTCAACGAGCTTTCCGGTAAAAGCGGGACCGCTACCTTCGCTAAAATTTACGCGCTTGTGAAATTCTTAATTTTTATTAAAAATTTGGAAAATCGAGTTTTTGAAAAAACTCATTTATATATTACCAATCAAAAAAAATCGTAAAAATGTGGTTTTAATATAATTTACAGAACAGTAAATATTTTTCTGTAAAAATTCTAAAAAACTAAGAAAATTAAAATTTCAATTTTTTCACCTTTCCAATTTTTTTTTCTGTATCTATAAATACACAAAAAATATGGCACTACAGCCAGATGTCTATCCAAAGACACTTATAAAAATCAATTTTTATATTAGAATACAAAATAGACTACGTGGTGCGCTTGAACATACACCCAGAAAAAGGTTTAGTTATAATAACCAAGATTTGGTTATAGTGATCAAGTGGCATAGTTGGATATGGCGAAATAAATATATAGTTCACGAAAGTCTGCAATTTACTTAAGACTTCTAGTTGGGACAAATGTATATTTGTTAATAATTACAAAACGACTACCTTGATTGGACAATATTGTTAGTGGAATAAAATCATTGTTGAGAAAATATAAACAATGCTTTGGTTGATACAAGTTTTCAATTAATTTTGTGAACTTGCTGTAGACTTGAATCAGCTAACCGTTTATTATTAGGAAAAAAGTTTCAGTTTGACACAAATAAAAATTTACTCGATGTTTGTTGTGTTTACTTTCTTCTTTTATTTGCATATATTAAGCATAAAAATACGTACATATTTACATAAGTTAGTTACTAAAGTAAATAATACACATGTATATGTTGGTAAGAATTTCCTAAAAAACAACGATGAAACAGGAACAGTCGTGCGAAAACCCAGGTCAATATCTGCTGGAAGTATACTGCTTTGCTTTTTCCTTAGCTAAATAGACACTTTCAAATTATAATTCACATGAATTATATATCCACTGAAAAACCCCGGTTGGCATCAAACTTTATATTTTTAATTAAACTTTAAACTATGCGCGCACCGAAACAACTCGCGATGATAGCAAAACTGAAACTGAGAAAAACAAGTATGGGCATGTCATAGCACACATGGCGATCGACATGCCATAGCTTACTGAGCGCTCTGGGACCACATGCGTGTTTCACCCATATACGAAAGCGGTAGCGGAGCAATTATTTCCACGCACAATGCAATGGTCGGCATACTAGCGCATTCAAACGATTCAATAAGTGGGACTGTGTGCATTGCTCAGCTGGCGCTCTTCGTATGTGCTCAGAGAGCGCTCAGCATTCTTTAGGGGTGGCTCACAAGCATGAATATGTTCCACTCTCAAAACAAATCGTGGTTGCCTCAACTAAGATTTGGTAACTATGACTAAACCACGTGTTGAAAGAAAGCTTATCTGCATTAGCAGAGCTTAATAACATCCTTTTATGAACCATACGTTAAGTTGAATGGAATTTGTAGAAATATGCTTCAAAGAAATATTTATTAGTATTAACCAAACCCTTCAACTAAATTAACGATTTGTTACAACCTAGATGAATATTAGAAGCTTTAATATATTTAGTTATAATTACCAATCGATGGTAATAGTTTCCAACCCTTGGTAACAGTTCCCAAATATTGTCAAAATTCGGGAACTAAATATCTTTAGTTCTCGAAACTAATCCTTTTTCTCAGTGTACTAATTCATTAAAGAATTGAGCAAATTTATACAAAACACTCAAATCCTAAATTTCCAAATCCAAAAGTGTATACGTGAAGAGCCTTGAACCGAACATTTTCTCTTATAATATAGAAAAGTCATACAAAACGCTCAAAACGTAAGAAAAGTATACGTGAACTTCAAGTGGTGCCCAACGATCTGTGTTAATTAGCTACGAAAATCTGGAAAAAATCCTCGATTACCCCCATCTTTAATAAGGTAATCCCACGAAATTCTCTAAGAATTCAATACATATATTTCAGCAGTATATCTACATATATATAACTCATTTTCTTTCGAAATTCAGCTTTATACAAAGGTCGGTAGATAATTCACTAAAGGCCTAATAGAAAATATATCTACTACATCAATTAATTAGTTTCAGTGTTTATTAAAACCCTAAAGAAATTCCCAACATAAGAACTTGAGTTTTATAAAGGTTTGGAACTACTATTTAAGACAGAAACATTTTAGATGGGGCCTTTCTATATTAAGGCAACGATATGAATATTATTTATTTTGGAACGAATTTCCGTCATCCCTTGTCAAGTATGGTTTGCAGACAAACCGGATTCGGCGTTGTGCCATCTTCAGTGTCATTTTTTATTCTGTCTGGTTCGAGTTTTTGTCCTTAATTTATGTTCCTTAATCAGTGTTGCCAACTTTTGATTTTCAAAAAGCACCAAAACAAAAACAAAAAGTTAACAATATTTACAAGATTGCATACATAAATCAATAAACAAAACTTTTTCGCTCATAACGTTTGAAAAGCCACTTGCTATGACTCATGCTTACGACGTAATACCGAAGTACTGCACATTAAAACTGATATATCTCAAGAAAGAAAAATCGAATCCCAAGCAACGAAAATCATGCCCTAAGTAGAAATGAGCAAAAAAAATTATTTTTTCATTATATACCCTCAAATATCGCCAAAAACCGTGATTTTGGCACTTTGAGGTTAGGATATCTCAAAATTCTAGTGCTAGAGCAATTGTGCAGCCAGATTTGAATTCAGCACCAAGAAACGATGTGTTTTACTCGGGTGGTACAAAAATAAAAATTTTCAAGAATAATTTGAAAAGAAATACTTAACTTACTCGCATATCTACTAGCATTTTCAAGGCGAATAGAATTGAAAAAGGTGGGTTTGCAAGGTCAGCTTTTTATCAATCATGGTTGTATTAAGTGCATT
This sequence comes from Rhagoletis zephyria, assembly GCF_001687245.7. Classification (NCBI taxonomy): domain Eukaryota; kingdom Metazoa; phylum Arthropoda; class Insecta; order Diptera; family Tephritidae; genus Rhagoletis; species Rhagoletis zephyria. Next base: position 18,761 of record NW_016162447.1, on the reverse strand, counting down.
TAAATTTGTAGATCTTTGTCAATTCAGTGCTGCCACAGCTTTAAATATTTAAAAATTGTTTCAGGTCTTAACTAGGCACTAAATAATTTTTTTAGGCGTTTTAATTTTCAAAAAGCACTAAATCTGGTGCTTAAAGCACCAAGTTGGCAACTATGTCCTTAATCTTAGGTGATGCGATTTTTGTCGATGATTAATTATTAGAAATGCTATGGTGTCCTTTTTTTTAGAAGCAGGTAATAGGTTAATCTGTTCTGTGTCTTTTTGTTATAGTCCCTTATATGTTCGCGAAATCTTGTTTATATTTTCCGTCCTGTTTGACCTACATATATAACTATACTGGCATTTGCAAGTTAGTTTATACACTCCTTGTTTATACAATGGGTCTTCTTGAATTGTGGTGTTCCGTAGTATCCGTCCTACGTTGTTATTTGTTCTGAATGATGTGCGAAGGTTGTGTTTCTGGAACAGCTTTGCTAGCTTGTACGTTGACTTTCCAGTATATATTGTTCATAACGTGAGAACAATTTCAAAATTGTTTTTATACCCGAGCGCACTTGTGCACTAGGGTATTATAACTTTGTTCACATAACGGTTGTTTGTAACAGGCAAAACGAATCGAGATAGATATAGACAAATGTATACATAAATGATCAGGATGAAAAGAGAAATCGATTAAGCGGTGACCGTCCGTCCGTCTGTGCACACGATAACTCGAGTAAAAATTAAAATATTTAAGAGATTTAAGATATTCTTTCGGGCGTAGGACGGATGGTATTGAAAATGGGCAAAATCCGACAATAACCACGCCTACCTCCCATATAACGGTAATTTTCAAAAATACGAAAGCTGCGATATTTTAGTAACTACTAAAGATTATTAATTCAAAATTGATATTTACAATAATTGTTAGACCAAAAATAAGAATGTTATACATTTTTGAAAAATGGGCGTAGCCACGCCCACTTATGGTTACATGTGTATATCTTGGCAACCGCTGCACCGATTTCTTCCAAACTTGGCACAGTTATTGGCCTTGGTACAGGATACCAAATGGCCGAAAATTTTTAAAATCGGACAATAACCACGCCCACATCTCATATAACGGTAATTTGGAGAAATACGAAATCTTCGATAAATCAGTAAATATTAAAGCCAATTTATTTAAAATTGATGCTTGCAACAATTCCTTACCAGGAAATACGTCTATAATAAAATTTTTAAAAATGGG
>NW_016162447.1:0-17508 GCF_001687245.7 Rhagoletis zephyria | reverse complement strand
ATTGGCCTTGGTACAGGATACCAAATGGCCGAAAATTTTTAAAATCGGACAATAACCACGCCCACATCTCATATAACGGTAATTTGGAGAAATACGAAATCTTCGATAAACGTGGCACCGCCCACTTATGATCACATATACATATGTATCTCGGTAACCGTTCTACCAATTTGTACCAAATATAATAATGTTATGTAAAAATCCCTTTTTTATTTAAAATGTCGTTTAAGGGAGTAATTTAATAATTTTTGTTGCAAAATATCTCTCAAATGGGAAAATTACCCACGATCTGGCATCACTGACGTGAAGAGCCTCGAATAAAGTATTTCCTTTTTAAACAGAGCATGATCATACAAAACATTCAAATCCTAAACGTATAAATCAAAGAATTCTACGTAAAGAGCCTTGAGCTTTCTTTGAATAGCGAAAGTTCATACCAAACACTCAAATCGTAAATTTTCCAGTCTTAAAGAAGTCTACGTGAAGAGCATTGAATAGAGTATTTTCTCTTTGAGTCTAAAAAAAGCCTACGTGAAGAGCATTGGATGAACTATTATCTCTTTGACTGAAGAAACGCTCAAATAGTAAATTTTAGAGTAAAAAAAAGGCTACGCGAAAAGCACTGAAAATAGTATTTCCTTTTTGCTTCACTGTACGCTTCTTGTCGTGCAAAGTTTTTGATCTTCAAAATTACTTTTCGTTGAGAAAGAAGCCTTTTTGGTCGTTTTGAGTTTATTTTCTACATTTTAATCAATCTTTTAAAATTGTTCAATTTCGCAAAAATGGACGTATTGGCACTGAAGCTTTACCAGAAGATTGGGAAGTTCCCAAAATCGACGGCTCCAGAAATGGAATAACATATTGTTCAAAAGCGGTAAAATGAAAAACATATTTTCAATTGATTTTCATCATTCAATCCACAAACGGTATAGGCTTGAAACGAAATATTATAAACCCGTATTCTCCCCGAGAAATTCATAATGCTGTAATTAAGCAATCAATATGCAAAAGAGAAGGTATCGCCACTGTGAAACTTCATTTTTCATACATTTTCCTTTTCTTTTTTAACCAATTTGCGACACAGTTTTCTCAGGACTCCATCTTTGCGAGCATGATTGAATAAAACACCAGTAAATAAATGTCCACACAGAAAAATGTTAATAGGTATATAACTTCAACAACAACGTATTTATTATCTAGCGAAATCCCAAATGATATGACTAAAGAGCGTTCATAATTTTTTTGAAGACAAATCCTACTTCGAAAAGAGAATGCGAAATTGCTCTTAACATGAAAATTTATAGAGGTGTATAATCAAGGTGTATTAAACAAGGTGTAATTGACAACTCAGTGCGGCTCTCTTTTAAGGTACTATAATGTCAAAAAGTATAAACAAACGAATTAACCCTTAGTTATGCATGTATCTTGTCAGCACTGATACCAAGGCTTTTATTTTGATTATAGTTTTGTTTTACTTACATTACCTGGAATATATATATTTTGTCAATAAAATAAAACAAATTGTTAATAAAATCGTTTTAGCAATTTTCTTGTTTTTAATTGCCCAAGATTTATGCTTATATTTAAATATTTTATCCTAAACATTATTCGACACTTATATAAGTATTATTTTACATTTGTTTCCAATTTTATATGAGAGCTTAACTCTAACAATTTTGAAATTAAATTTTTTCCATGCGAAATAGTATGTAAATGGGTATAAACGAGCTCGTTTGAAAGTGCTTGACTCGGACGGACTACAAATGAAATCACTTTCCTTGAAGTGGTTTTCACAAACGCGAGATGAAACACTACATCGCTGCCGTCTTAACTCGCAACTAGGTGGTTTAAAACATCGCTATATTTTCGTGTCCTGACTTCTATTGCATACAGCGCACCGTTCAAACGTTTTGCTCCATTTCGTCTTGGCTTCCTTACTTTAAATATTTAAGAAAAGTCGAACGTATTTACTTATTACCCAACTTTAAATGTACTTACTTGCTCTCCTCGGCGGTTTATCTCTTAACAATTTCACGTTTATTAAGAAAATTTGTTGCTGGAAAAATTTGTGTGTAACTTTTTTTAAACAAATTCAAATTTGAAAAAAAAAAATCAAATGGGTTATGAATTCATTTCAGTTTGACATTATAGCCTGTTTCTTATGAGAGCAATGTCAAAATCAATCACACTTTGTTGAATACATTTTGTGTATAATTATGCTTGTTGTTGACTAATTACTCAACAAAAAAATTATTGATTAATCGCTCTGAATGAAGAAAGTTTATAGAAATCTAAAATTTTATATTAGTAGAGGATTTTTACTAATCATGAAATTGAAGAGAAAAGAGTATAGAGGAAGAGGCTTAAAAAAATATGTATACATGCAGAGCCTTATAAAGTCTTTTTGGAATAAATGCTTATAAGAGCACAGTCTATGAGAAGAGCCTTATATTTAAAACCTTTATAAAACCAGTTTGCAAACTTAGATGTATGTGTTATCCGGGTATATGCTAGTTCATATGTATAACATGTAAATATTAGGGTGCTTCACCAAAACAAGGTGCCGTTTCTCCACTAAAACAAGGTGCGGTTTCTCCACCGGAATTACAAGATTTATTATAATTTAAATTTTCCGCCAAAATATTTCGGAAAAATATTAATATTTACGTGAGCTGTACCGATTTCAAAAACGTCCATAAATCTAATTTTTTTATTTCGTTGATATAATTTGTAAACTTTTATGTGGACCTTTTAAACATAAGCTCTTCCATCACCTGAGGTTTTTTGAAAAATTTTTTTAAAGGCTTATTTTATTTTTTATGTTTTTTCAGATCGGTGCAGCACACGTATTTGGTAGAAGTCTTAAATTATAACAGACTAGATTGCCCTCACCCGCTTCGCTGAGTGTATGAGATTTTTACTTGCTACATGGAGTAAAATTTATTTCAAGAAAACTCAATTCAAAAACAGGAGGTTAAAAAGTTGTTTAACCATCTTCAAAATATTTTCAAACTAAAACTTTCTTAAACTTCTCACTTGTCATACTTTTTCAATTAACTAAACCCCTTACATGTAGTTTTGAAATGAAGCCCTTTCAAAACTATTTCGACTGACACTCATATTGATATAAATCATTTAGATTATTGAATAGTTTGAATTTAACCTTTTAAATAATTGGCAACCTTTTAAAACCCCTTTCGTCTGACACTCATATTGTGATACATATTCAAAACCATATCGATTCATACCAATCTATACTAATATACATTTTTAAAGCGGTTATTTTTTTGAGTTCGCAAAGCTCGAGAACGGCCGAACCCATTTTTTTTTTGAAATTTCGGGCACATACTTCAGACGTCCCAAGGATTATTCTAGGCTAAAAAAATGTTTGATATATAAAGGGGGCGTGGTACTTCCCATGCAAACCGAATATTTCATACCGAACATCTCTGGAAATGTTCATGGTAGAGTACTGAAACTTCGTGTGGAGATATATGAAATTAATCTTATACTCATGGAGAAAAATGGGCTATTTAAAAAGAGGGCGTGGCGCCGTACAAACGTCCTAAATGCTCGCACGGATTTTTGTGTTTTTTTGAGTAACTCTCTGGATAGTGTAGTTTCACAAATTCACCCGTTAGAAGAGGTGCCGTGAATTTCCGATTAAATCGACTTGTTACACCATTGAATGTATCGAACTCTTGTGTGCTACGATTGGCCCAATGGATGTGATTTTTGCCAGTATTGTTATGCGTTAAAGCTTCATTCGTAGACACCAGCGTTGAGTTGTGCAGGGGTAAATGTCAAATTATCACCGATAATTCAACCGTCAGATGCACAGTGCGCCTTTTACTGTAATAAATTCAAGTAAAAAATAAGTTTTTACTTAAACTGCTTTCGTGAAACTTACTTTTAAAGTATTTCTGAAATAAGTCTGTGTATATTGGATTTCTGTAGAACAATTATACGAATCCATTTTAAATTGCCACTAACTATACTCTAAAGTTTCTGGGACAGATTCACTATAGAATCGGATTATTGTTGCCGCCAGGGAGTGAAGAGGAAATGTTCTTCACATTTATTTCGTTGTGAGATTAACCGTTTTACGAAATGCTGCACAATTAGAGAATTTCATGAACTTCTTCACGGCATTAACGCTTTTGTTAGGTTATTTAAGCGGCAAACGACCACTAAACCATAAGCTTAGCCGATGAGCGTGCCAATGGAAATCGTAAACGTGAATTGTTGGTGAAAATGTTGGACCAAAAAGTTCCAATAAAAAAATAATAATTTTGGGCGGGACGAAGTTCGCCGGGTCTGCTAGTATTATAATATTTGCTTTAAACTAATTTTATTGAATTTTTAAAAAGGTGGCAACCCTTGGGAAAACTTCAATATCATTCAAAACTTTAAAACTAAAGGTTTCATAGCAATATTTCGTTTGACAGCCTTATTTTAACTCTTCAGATAGCTTGCGTATAATAATAATAATAATAGATTGGCGCTTACACATATGTTAGTGTTTGGCCGAGCTTCTCCTCCGATTTGTGGCGTGTGCCTTGATGTTGTCACACAGGCGGAGGGACCTACAGTTTTACGCCGACTCCGAACGGCGATTGCATTTTTATGAGAAGCTGTTTTTCATGGCAGAAATACACTCGGAAGTTTGCCATTGCCTGCCGAGGGACGACCGCTGTTAAGAAAAAACCTTTTTCTATATTTTTGCGATGTTGCTTTGACCAGGGTTTGAACCCAGGTGCTGATGAGTAAAAGCGCACACTGCTTACGACTACACCACAGCGGCCGATAGCTTGCGTATAATTAATTTAAATTAGACTTTGCAAACAGGTGGTAACCCTTTAAACGATATATTCAAACGACAGAATTTTTAAGCCTCTTGGCATCCATTTTTTAATATAATTTTCAAATAAAAAATTCCCTTAATTGAAGTTGAATTTGATTTTTTTAACAGGTGGCAGCCCTCATCCATGAGTGAATAATGATTTTATATATCTCCATACCAAGTTCCAGTAATCTACCAAAAATATTTTCTGAGAAATGCAGTATGAAAAATTCCGTTTGTATGGGAGGTGCCACGCCCCCTTGTCTAATCGAAATTAAATGCATCCTATATTTTAAGTTGGGCTAAATGGGCGTGAAAGCGTAGCAAACAAACAAACTCACTTTCGGATTTATAATATTAGTAAGGATTTTATAATTCCGATGGAAAAACAGTAGCGATTTTTTTTTTGTATGGAGAGTGATTAACTTTAACAGGTTCCCTGTCCCCATACAATACATCTTTTTCATGACATAAGATCTGCTTCATTTGAAATTTGGCAGCACTATACATAGCATAACTTTGTTATCGACTACCGAAAACTTTGACTTTTGTAGGTTTGACGTCAAATTGGCTTCTACCTGTTTTTATTGTACCATGGTATTATACCCATTTTACAAACAACTATATTATTAAAAAAAATCGGAAAAAAGTACGTACCTCACGCCTCACTTTCCATGTTGACAAAACTATTAATTGTTAATAAGAATTAAATGACAAGCGAAACTATTTTATCATCGCTTCAAACAAAAAATTCCAATTCGACGCACGATAGAAAACCCAACTTCGCGCTTCTGCTGCTGCTGCGCTGCGTTAAAAGACAAAATTTGGGTGTTACATTGTGGACTGGTTTATAAGGAGTATTAGAAAGGTATGTGTGATAAGCAGGGAACGGATTTTTATTACCTAAAAACCTATAAAAAAGGCATAATAAAATAACGAAATAGGCTGGAAAAGGCAAAATAAAATAGCGAAAAAGGCAGGAAAAGGCACTAGGTATTGCAAAAAAGGCAAAACAAAATAGCGAAAAAGGCAGGAAAAGGCACTAGGTATTGCAAAAAAAGCAAAATAAGGCACTAAAAAAGACAGAAAATACGAAGAACAATCCAAAAATACATTTATTTTAGAAATGTTTATATTACAAGTAAAAAGAGAAAAACTATGAACTAGTTTCATTATATGAAAAATTTGTACTTTGAATCTTTGACTATTTTATCCTTTCGAGTTTCTAATTCATAAAACTTTAATCTGTATAGTTGTAGGAACATTGAACCACAAGATGCATTTTGAAGTTTTCTGGCAGCATTTTCATTCGATTTGCGAGAAGAAAAGCCTTGAATGTACTAAATGTGTGCTCGACGTAAGTTGATACAAGTAGAGCCCAATTTAAATATGGAACGTTTGAAACGTTCATATTATCAGGAATAAGGGCATTTTCCTCGCCCTTTACAATTTTATCCACACCCCTTATTGTCTCCAAGCCTTCGTTAGCTGAGAAAACGGCTATGAATTTATCCAACACCAATTTGGCACCTGCGCTTCTATAAGCCGCATGGGCATGTGTATATTTTTTAATCTTAAAAAAAATTGTATATGCTATAATCACTTTTTTAAAGGTAGAAAAGGCAAAAAAAGGCAATTATCTTAAAAAAGGCAAAAAAAAAGGCAAATATCTTAAAAAAGGCAAAAAAAGGCAACATCAAATGTGTATATATGGAATCAGGGAAAGCTTAATCGTGGACATTCTTAATCGAATATACTCTATCTCTTTAGCAGAAAAAAGGCAATTTCCATAAAATCCGTTCCCTGGTGATAAGATTTAAAGACTTTTGTTGTTCTATTTTTGGCGTCGTAATTAGTCACTTTGTCCTTATGTGGAATCTTGTGTTATATCATTCTTGTTACCATATAGTGTTTAGCGTTGGACAATTTTTGCTCTTAAAATTAAGAAAATTATGTCGAGCAAAAATAAAACTACCCGAAAACGCGAATATCTGGTAGATTTCAGATCTTGTGTGGTAGATGTTCAAAAAAGTGGCAGATATACCACAAATAATGTTTGTTTCTGAAATGTTAACTAAAAAAAATCATACTGAAAGAAAAGTTCTTAGTGCATTACCTTTTGATTGTATGAGTTACATTAAAAATCGTAAATAAAGAAGCTGGCCCAATGCAGGCTTGCTTTGCACGCCTTGCTTTAACTTTCTTTGATTTATTTCGAGAACCTGTTTGGCCGAATGGCGGCTTGTAACGCTGTCAAAGTAACCAGATGTCTGGTTGAAAAGTCCCTTAACACAAATAATTATTTTCTTAGTAAACTGTAGAAAATGTATCAAAAACTTTCATATTTATTTTTAAATGAATGCTTAATGATGTTTGCATTTAAAAGAAATGGTAATAATGATACATATATATGTATATCTACATTTACTAAAAAACTATACCTTAAATGAGCGATTTACTTGAAGAAAAGAGCTATAAGAATTTTTTTCCTCTCGTGTAAAATTTGTAAAAGTGGGCTTTTTGCAACTTTTTACTATAAGATAACGATATTTATGTTAAATATAAATATGGAAACAACGAACAATTTTTATTTCGTTTCGAATTGCTTGCATGATTTTTTTTTTTTAATTAAGTAAGCAAATTTTTGTTTGAATTTATGTTTTTTGAGCGGGAACATACCTCTTTGTCAAAAGCCTATAAAACGCTTTCAAATAAAACGTTTGCCTATTTGAAACTCTGAGGCGCTCAAAGCAAGTGAAGAAAAGCTGCCATTTGGCCAGCCTTTATACGTTTTAGTATATTCCAAATAATCTTTGACAATTCTCGCATCGAAGCAAGCAAAGCAAGCCTTCATTGGGCCAGTATCTTAAGTATAGAGATTATTGGATTAGTGTTTTTTTGTCGAAATTTAAATTTTGTTTTTGGGCTTTCCTTTTTGCTTTGAAAATTAAAATTAGTTGTATCTCGCTTTTATTAGCTTGGGATGTAATAATGGTGCGCCTAAACGATGCAGCAATTTCCATTATCAAGTTACATACCTAATGACAGTACGAATAAAAATTCCAAAAATTGATCTCGCGTGTTATTCTATTTGTTATAATAGCTTTAAAATCAATTGAATTTAAGACTAAAATGATGAAAATAAAATTATAGTTAAAAAACAACTAAAAATTCGCTTTCATTACAATGTGAACTAAAAAGTAAAAAAATAATTTATAGAAATACAGATTTCGTTTAAGAGGAATAGGAAGTTCCCTAAATTTAATTAATTAAACTTTTAAAACCAACCTAAAAAAGGATAAAAGTAATTGACAATAAAATTAGTTTTACCGGAAAACAATGTGTGGGATGCTTCTTAGATTGTATAGTCCTGCTGTTCACAATATTCAATATTACTGAACTGAAAATGAAAAGTTCAAAACAATTGATATCAAGCACCCCACGTTTTTCTTTCCGGTAAAATTAATTTTATTGCCAATTACTTTAATCCTTTTTTAGGTTCGTTTTAAAAGTTGAATTAAACCAAGTTAGGGGACCTCCTATTGCTCTTAAACGAAATCTGTATTTCCATAAATTGTTTTTTACTTTTTAGTTCACATTGTAATAAAAGCGAGTTTTTAGTTTTTTAAACTATAATTTTATTAGTTCAATTCATTGCTTGGCAATTCATAATATATATTTGATAGATTATATTAAAAAGAAATTTCTTTTTAAGCAAAAACATTTACCAAAAATAACTTTCAAATAAACTTCAAGAATTTAGCTTTATTTTGTGCGCAATAATTAAAAACTAAAAATGAGAACTTTGAATTTGCACTCGTAACGGTACCTGCATAAAACGTATTTTAGCATTTTCTGCAGTGCCAAACATAATAATGACACGAAGTGAAACAAACAAATTACGAATGTAACTAAAAAAAATGTTTTTATTCCTTAAAATTTTCTAAGCTATCTTTTATGAGCTGTTATCACTTTGTGTATATTTGTGTTATTTAAAATTTTTTCATTCTAATTAAATTGGTCATACAACTTATTGCTCTACCGATTACCGCCGATTTTGTGAATGAAATTTGGATCTGACGTTCAATTTTTTATCTTATATTCAAAAAAGCGCGTTGGTTAAAAAAATTATGGAAATCCGGTTTAAGTCATTAGAACACTTGTTGGTCAAAGTGTAAAAAAACAAACTCACTTTTAAGAGTAGCTTCCCTTATTGGGTTGTGCAATTTTCCTCCGTATTTCGCCTTAATTTTCTTCGCAAAAAATATTTTTGCTTTTATTGTTTGTTTTTATTTTTAAACTTGCTTAATTGTTTTTAAAATTTTCTTTCTGACGAAAGTAGCGTTTATTTTGATGCAACTTTACTACATGCTTGTTCTACACTTTTATATAATTCAAATAAAACACATTTTTTTTTATATTAAGATACTAAAGCATTTTCTACAGTATTGATACTTGTTGCACTGCCACCGAGTAGTTAAAACAATACTTTGAACGGCCAACGACGACGGAACACGATGACGCCGAGTGATTCCCGCTGCGGTGAATGCACAACTAACCAGACAGATTGAACCGGAAGCACTGAAGCTGCCGCCGCCTAACCACTTGTGGATTCAAATGAAACGCTACCAAATCGCAGTGCAATGACAGCCAGCGAACTAATGCCAATAGACAGACAAGCGAGCAACAAGTACGACGGCGCCAACACGCGCTAACTGGCAACGTTAACAACGGCTGTACCAACCTTCCACCCTCCAGGCAATGCGAGGAAATGCTGATGGTAATTGGTAGCATTGCGCATGCCCGTTTCCGTCGGGCTCAAATGTTCTCGCTATCTGTAGGGAGGCACGCGGATCATCAAATATCCGATTGTTGAGTGGAGACTTGTTGCTTCGCGTGTTGAGCAGAAAGGACAAATACACTCAAATACGCTTGAGTGATGGTAATTTAGCTTGCAGAAGAAGCCACCCTCTGCTGCTTCACATATCTTTTGCTTTGCACAATCATTGGAAAGTGTTGCCACGAGTTGTGTGCATTACCAACTGCTTTGGTAGCTTGTACGATGGAGCGATTGTTTCTCTAGTCAGACTGGAATGTAAGAATGTAATTGTGTGCGTGTGGTTGTGCGTAAATGCCCTGATTAAGGGTGCTTCCCTTTGACTTTGCTCCCGCTTCTGCTGTTGCATGCACCTTTTTTCAAAGCAAATGTGTATAAAAGCATCAGATGGTGATAAGGTACACACATATGTACATACATACATATATATGTATATATGTATGTGCATACCCAGTGAGAAAAAGTAGTAATGCACTACAGGCGGGATAAATAATGTAATGTATTCCTTTTCAGTTTTAGATTCTATTACTGTTTAATATGTAATCAGTAGGGCAACCCAAAATATGCTACTAAAAACTTATTTTAAGCGCTTAAAATATGCCCATAAATTCTAAATATATGCTCAACAAAATGCTTTTAAAATCGTTATAAGCCAAAAGATGTGCTTTTAAATTTCGTTTATGTACGTATGCGTATGCCCAAAAATTTATTTTTTTTTTATTTTATTTTTTTATTTATTTATTTACTTAAGTTAATTTGTACAGGTAAGACACAGTCTTTTATTTATAATTTAATAATTACAATGGAAATGTATGATAAAACGAAAATAAAATTTAAAAAAACTACTTATACACTATACATAATAATGAGATTAACTTATGACCGAAGGTTGAGGAAAGAAAGAGAGAAATTTGAAAGTAAATGTTATGAATTGAGAAAATATAATACTGCTAATTTGAAACACCCCGCCTTACGAATAGCCCTTGTCTTAGAAGGAAGTGAGTTCCATAAACGAATTGTGCTGACAAAGAACATTCTGGATGATGCCGTGTACTTGAAATACGGAACCCGGAGATTCAAAGTCCGGGTAGACTGACAAAAATTCAGTTTTTATATAGGTATGGTGGCTTCTGAAAATATATAAGCTTATGCAAAAAACAAAAATTACGAAGTTTTAGGAAATTATATATATCGGTTCCGAGAATTTGCATGGCGCATAAAGATATGTGATCAAATTTTCTCATCTTAGTGTCTCGTGGTAATAAATAGGCAGTTCCGTACAGATTTCGAAGGGCATTGTATACTTTGCCAACCGCAAAAACGATATGGTAAGTACAAGTCAGCTTAGGGTTAATTTTGAAGCTCAAATTGGTCACCACTTCCTGAAAATATATCTTATCTCCATTGAGCACAATTTCAGGAAGACTGCTTAAGTCATATGATGAGTTCGATATAGCTATCGCTTTTGATTTAGTTACATCAAGGGATAATTTATTTACGTCTGCCCAGTTAGCTATGCGTCTTAAGTCTTCATTGAGCCTGAAAAATAGGTCTTCCGAAAGCCCGACCGGACGGGACATGTATAATTGGGTATCATCTGCGTAAAGATGCATCGAGGCATTGTGGCAACATGTAACTATGTCTTTGATAAATAGTGTAAACAATATTGGACCTAAGATAGATCCTTGCGGAACACCAGATGTTATTGATTTTAAATTTGATACTCTATTATCACATTGAACTTGCTGGAATCGCTCAGATAGGTAGCTTGACATTAACTTTATAGAGTGAGAGCTGACCCCATAGCTAGATGCAAGCTTTTTAAGTAGAATTTTGAAGTCAACCATATCAAAAGCCGTTGAAAAATCCAAGAGTACAAGAACTGTTATTTCATTGTTGTCATAAGCTGGACGTATATCTTCAAGAACTTTTAACATGGGTGTGTCACAACTATGGCCACTTCTAATCCTGATTGGACCCCAGACAGCAAATTGTTTGTGTTTATATGATAGATAATCTGCATTGCTAACAACTTCTCATANAAGTACAAGTCAGCTTAGGGTTAATTTTGAAGCTCAAATTGGTCACCACTTCCTGAAAATATATCTTATCTCCATTGAGCACAATTTCAGGAAGACTGCTTAAGTCATATGATGAGTTCGATATAGCTATCGCTTTTGATTTAGTTACATCAAGGGATAATTTATTTACGTCTGCCCAGTTAGCTATGCGTCTTAAGTCTTCATTGAGCCTGAAAAATAGGTCTTCCGAAAGCCCGACCGGACGGGACATGTATAATTGGGTATCATCTGCGTAAAGATGCATCGAGGCATTGTGGCAACATGTAACTATGTCATTGATAAATAGTGTAAACAATATTGGACCTAAGATAGATCCTTGCGGAACACCAGATGTTATTGATTTTAAATTTGATACTCTATTATCACATTGAACTTGCTGGAATCGCTCAGATAGGTAGCTTGACATTAACTTTATAGAGTGAGAGCTGACCCCATAGCTAGATGCAAGCTTTTTAAGTAGAATTTTGGGTGACAGGTAATAAGGTCAATGGAAATAATGTCAATTGACTTTATTTCCCACCCTGGTGCGAAATAAAGTCAATTGACATTATTACCTTTTCAAAAGCGAAATAAAGTCAACAAAAATTTGGAAATAAAGTCATTGACGCTATTTCCTCATTCAAATGGAAATAGCGTCAACAATGCTTAAAGTATGTCGATTCATAGAAAAAAATNGTGTGGCGCGCTGACGCGGGCCGCCGCGAAGCTAAGCAAATTTAATGTTTGAAAGAGAAATAACGTCAATTGATTTTATTTCGTTTTTAAAGAGGTAATAATGTCAATTGACTTTATTTCGCACCAGGGTGGGAAATAAAGTCAATTGACCTTATTTCCGTTGATCTTATTACCTGTCACCGAATTTTGAAGTCAACCATATCAAAAGCCGTTGAAAAATCCAAGAGTACAAGAACTGTTATTTCATTGTTGTCATAAGCTGGACGTATATCTTCAAGAACTTTTAACATGGGTGTGTCACAACTATGGCCACTTCTAATCCTGATTGGACCCCAGACAGCAAATTGTTTGTGTTTATATGATAGATAATCTGCATTGCTAACAACTTCTCATACACTTTTGATACAGCAGGTAACAAACTTATAAGCCTAACTTCTTTATACGAACACTGAGATTTAGTTTTAGGAACCAGGATAACATTTGCAATTTTCCAGTGACGAGGAAAACTACAAGATGCAATTGAAAAGTTAAATATGCGTGTGAGAGCAGAGGTAGCAAAGGGAAGGATAAGGATAAGTTTAATAAATCGTATGCTAATGCCATCGGTACCTACAGCATTAGACTTAATGGCGGATATAGCATTAACTACATCATTTTCCGTCACTACTGAGAAATCAAAAACACCGTCTTTTGGTATACCGTCTACGCCAGTTACAGCGATCAAATCAGCATCAATTTTAGAGGTATTAATATTTAAAAAGTATGAGTTCATAATACTAGGGTCGAAGTTGCGTTGAATGTTATCTTTTTTTAGAAACTCCAAAAGATCGAAGATGTTTTTAAAACATATGTATTACCTCGTTTATACGAAGGTTTGAATGAAACCACATCAACTGAACGCGATTTCCAGTATAGTGTTTATACCATGCATTTCAAAGCGGATTATGTGGCAACGCTACTGAAATGGATTGAAGTCAGCAGTTAACTTGCTGCCAAAAGGCTGCCAGTCAGTGTTCGAACCCCTCAAGCTTCAGTAGTACATAAAACAAAATTTCCGCAGTAGAGTTGGATTTTTAATTTACGAATCAAACATTGTAAGTTTTACATGAACAATAATGAAAAAATTCACGAGGGTCATTCATCTTAATAAGGAAAAAGCTTTGAGAAACCTTTCATGGAAACTTTACCTGAGTTGTGTGAAATCACCTAGATGTATGAATATTATGTTACATATTTAGGTAAATATTCATAGGTATATGAGAGGTTTCTCAAAGCTTTTTCCTTATTAAGGTGAATGCCCCTCGTGAATTTTTTCATGATTGTTCATGTAAAACTTACAATGTTTGATTCGTAAATTAAAAATCCAACTCTACTATGGAAATAATATATAGGTATAAAATAAAACGTTAATATGAGACCTTTTGTAAAATGATATTAGAACAAGTCTAGAATACCAACAGCTTAGCTATAAGAAAACTAAAAATGCGTATCGATAGAACTTTTTACTCTGATTTCAAGCATACCAATATTATTTGGCGCGAACAAAGCAAATAAAAGAGTATAAGGATAAACTTTTCTATTGTGTTATATTTTTAGTATCTCGGAAACTACTCAACCGATTTGAAAAGTGTTGATATCAATTTAAACGACGTAAATACTATAATTTAATACGACGTACATACTATAACTATTTTTGAAACAAATTTTAAATAATCGCCATTTAAAAAAATGTACACATATACAATTGCGACTTTACCACTATTATTAAATACCTATTGAGGCAATTCATCTAAACATGTAAATGCCTCGTAACCATGTAAAGCTCGTAAGCTTCCTTAATTTTGTATGGAAAATCGTTTATTTACGAGATTTACGCGGTTACGACGAACTTACGCGTTCAATGGATAACCATATTATATTATATATTATTAAATAGTATTAAAAAAAGATTATTAAATAGTGGGTTAACGTCAGTTATAAGACGGAGCAGGTATTCAGACAAGCAGAGTAGAGGAGTAAATTTTAATAACGTTAAAAACCGGAGTAGATCTACGCCAACCGCAGGAAAGTACGAATACTGCTACCAGCTGTTTCTAAATAGTGAAGTTCACAAAGTAGTGTTGCCAGGAGCCTGACAGTAAGCACTATTTTTTTTTTTTCAAAAGTTATCTTCGATTCGTCATTCAAGCTTTAATGTATAAAAATGAAATGCAATGACAAAAACACTGAGGGAAATAATGCGTAATGCATAATGCATAGTAAAAATGAACACTTTATATTTGACAATGGTTTAAAAATGTTCGTATTTAAAAATAATATTTTCATACAAAAATGTATTACGCACGTATTTGACTGTTCACATCTGAGTTGCGTTGGCATGCAGAGAGAGTATCCGCTTAGAAAATTTTAGAACCCCGGTTCGAATCGCAGCTGGCACAAGTTTTATTTTATTTTTTATCTAAAATTGGTTACAACGTAATGCAGAAGCGGGCAATTGGTCGGAGTCTAGGAAATTCAATGTTAGATGTAAATAGAATTTTATATGTGCTTGTACCAAACTTTGGACTACTTACAATCACCTGCAGTCTAGTTTGTGGTGTGCTCTAAGTCTATATCAATATCCTACAGGGTGTTTATCCGTACAATTCGCGTTCTGNGTGATGAGTGATCATGCCTATGCTGGTATATGGCGCGGAGGCATGGGCAATTAAAACATCTGATGAAACGGCTCTTGGAGTTTTCGAGAGAAAGATTTTGCGAAGAGTTGTATGAGCTTTGCAACGATACAGACTTAGTACAGCGAATTAAAATGCAGCGACTACGCTGGCTAGGGCATGTCGTTATAATGGACAGAAACGCTCAAGCTCTGAAAGAATTCAACGCGGGTCACGATGCTGATAACAGAGGAAAGGAATGTCTGGATAGTCCAGATGGAGAAGGACTCGGCTTAACTTGGAATTTCCAATTGGCGTCAGTTGGCACAGAAGAGAAACGACTGGCATACTGTTTTGGACTCGGCCAAAATCGCTTAGGCGGTTACAGCGTCAATAAAAAAGAATAAGCAAATGTATGTATCCATGAACGAAAGACACAAGATCACGCGGGAAGGAAAGAACGAAAAAAGTTATTTTCTAGCTGCCGAAATCTCGACGCCATCTTTGTTGTAAGAAGTAAACAACGAAGAGAACGGAGAAAACCGCGAAATTGTTGAACGCATGAAAAATCATTTTTATTATGCAAATTCTTCTATAAATCATGCCGTTGTGTTAATTTATTCTTTATCTTATGTGTACACACGTTGTCACAAGCGAAAATGAAGAAAATTGCAGTAAAAAGCCACCACCAAATTGTAAACAACGAAGAAATGTAAACAAACGGCTAATGTCAAAATCGGTCACCTTTTTTCCTAAATGCGATTCTAACGGGCTAGTCTCCTGCCCGCGTGATCTTGTCTTTTTGGTTCATGGTATGTATCAGGGTTGTTGCGAATATTCGCATTCGCATTCGCAACCGCGGAGCTTCCGCATTAATTTTAACATTCGCTTTCGCATTCGCAATAATCAATGCGGAGCTTTTGCGAATGCGAATATTGTGCAAGTGCACCGATAAAACGTATATCTGGCAAACAAAATTACAAATTGTAGCCAATATTTTTTTGCTGTGGAGATGCGACGGTAGGTCGTATTACCCGGGCACCGCACAGGAGAGTATTTGTGTAACAAAACTGGCCAAATATCATATATAGATATCAACTTTGATAAGAGTATCTCTAAACATATTATTTCTTAAGCTATATAACCAAGCTATCAATGGGGCGTTATATAAGTTCCCACTTCTACTTGACCTTTNCAAATGTATGTATCCATGAACGAAAGACACAAGATCACGCGGGAAGGAAAGAACGAAAAAAGTTATTTTCTAGCTGCCGAAATCTCGACGCCATCTTTGTTGTAAGAAGTAAACAACGAAGAGAACGGAGAAAACCGCGAAATTGTTGAACGCATGAAAAATCATTTTTATTATGCAAATTGTTCTATAAATCATGCCGTTGTGTTAATTTATTCTTTATCTTATGTGTACACACGTTGTCACAAGCGAAAATGAGGAAAATTGCAGTAAAAAGCCACCACCAAATTGTAAACAACGAAGAAATGTAAACAAACGGCTAATGTCAAAATCGGTCACCTTTTTTCCTAAATGCGATTCTAACGGGCTAGTCTCCTGCCCGCGTGATCTTGTCTTTTTGGTTCATGGTATGTATCAGGGTTGTTGCGAATATTCGCATTCGCATTCGCAACCGCGGAGCTTCCGCATTAATTTTAACATTCGCTTTCGCATTCGCAATAATCAATGCGGAGCTTTTGCGAATGCGAATATTGTGCAAGTGCACCGATAAAACGTATATCTGGCAAACAAAATTACAAATTGTAGCCAATATTTTTTTGCTGTGGAGATGCGACGGTAGGTCGTATTACCCGGGCACCACACAGGAGAGTATTTGTGTAACAAAACTGGCCAAATATCATATATAGATATCAACTTTGATAAGAGTATCTCTAAACATATTATTTCTTAAGCTATATAACCAAGCTATCAATGGGGCGTTATATAAGTTCCCACTTCTACTTGACCTTTGACGTACGTCAAAGAGAACATTGTCCTTTTAATAATATTTTTTTTTTTAGTTTTTCGTGCTTTAAATACCTGCATTGGTTTATTTTTTTTATTTTATGGACCAATCTTAAATAAGCTAGTACACATAAAAGAAGAAAGTGTGCACTGTAATTTTAAACCAAATTTTCGTGGTTTGCTTTTGATGTTACATATAATTGTTTCAACCACTTCAAATGGGGCTCTTTGGGGAATTTATTTTTAGCAAACATTTCAAAAACAGTAATTTTGTTTACTTTTCGGGCAATATTTTTTTCATAGGGATATACATTGGATCCTTGGCTAGAAACTTCTGTGGTAAAACTCTNGGTAAAACTCTCCCATTACGTTTTCGTTCTTTGCTATTTAAAGCCAAATAGTAAGCTCCTTCAATAGGGATTTTCAGCAGAAATGGTCAACGT
>NW_016162446.1:0-43087 GCF_001687245.7 Rhagoletis zephyria | reverse complement strand
TGTCAGTGGTGATACTATTATAGCTATTGGTGGTCACGGTGGTGGTGGTGGTGGTGGTGGTGTTAAGTGGTGTTTGGGTGAGAGTTGAAGATATTTTAAGTTTTTTTTTTACTTTTGGTTTTCCTGCTTTCACTTTATGACGAAATAATTTGCATTTTGATTACCCGCAATAACCAAAACGAAATTCGTTAAATATGTTAAAAGGAGGAAATAATAGTGAAAATTTGCGCATAATTTCTTACTCTGAACGAGGTAGGCGCACACACGTCAGCTTTGAATATATTTGCTTTTTTGCCCTCAAACCAAACACAAACGCCAAATGCCAGTGAAAGTGTTGGTGTGAATTACTCAAATCTTGATTTTTTTTATTGATTTGGTTAAATTTGCAATTGAGGAAAATGCTCATAAATCGCACTCAATTATGCGGCTTTTAGCGTAACGATAATGTCCCGGGGGGAGGATTTTGTAGAGTAAGTGAATTGAAATGGTTCGGTTGATAAAGTAATTTAACGATTTTGTGTAAAATTTTTGCATTCATTCATTTTTACAAGCCTCCATAGCTTGCATTGGATATACAAATACTTATGTATATAAGATTCCTACGCATGAATATGGACCAGGAACAACATTTTAGATATGGACCGGAGCGCTTGGCGAATTTAGTGCCAGCGCGGGCACTTTGGAGCTCGTTGTTCTAAGGGCCAAGAAAAACACTTATTCCTTTGTGAAAGATGGAAGCCTTCTTTTCATGCGTATTATTAAAGTAAATGTTGCAAACTGGCTGTCAAAAGCAGGTGATTTACGAAGGCTTAGAGTAGGAAATATTTTTGTGGAAGGTTGCCACCTGTTTGAAAATCGCAATTTGATTTAATTGATAAGATGAATGCAATACGGGAATCAAGCTAAAGAGGTTTGGGAAAGTTTACTGCCAAAAATATGTTTGAGGAGGGTTTAAAAAATTTACTGCAAAACAAAAAATTGTGTAGCAGGTTGCCACCTATTCGAAAAATTGTATTCAGTTAAACTGATAAGATAAGTTAAATACCTGCCCGAATTAATAGGAAAACGCTGGGTATTTGCTAGTACGAAAATAGTTTTTTACCAATTTTTTTTTTATTTAACATCCGTTATTTTCGTCCTTAATGGACTAATGCATTAAGAGCTTGACTATATTTTATGAGATTTTAAAGACTATTAAAATGATATCGGAGTTTTCATTAAGCAAACCTGAAAAATCCCTACTTTATATTTGATTTATTCAAATTTGATCCTCGTTTATTGCTCTAAAAGTACATTTATTGGCGAACAAACTGATGCCCTATAAATATTTGAAGTTATGCAATTTTGAAATGACGCTAATACATATATACATACATACAGAGAAATGACATTATTTCTACTTCATGCTAAATATTTCACAATTTGTAATTGCCTCCTTTTTTAAGGTCTCCAGTAAACTGTTGCCTACAAATTATTATTTTTCTACAGTTTCCTAATTTCTAGTATACTTACGCCATGTAACAGGTTTTTAGTCCACTACTCAGTGCACAAACATACATATGTATGTATCTTAGAAATTTCACCAATAAATTGAAAATAACAATTCTACAAGCAGCAACAAATAAATAACTTACGGCATTTTTCATAGCCATATCAGTAAATTGAAATCAATGAGAAAACGATGCAACACCTACAAAATTTTGCACATAGTTTTCGCCATTTATAAAACTTACTCATAACAAATACTTAATAAAGCAGCATCTGCAATTTGCACTCATACACAACTATGCTTATAGATACATTTGTATGTATGTAAGTAAGTATTTATATTCTCCTAGGATATGCCGGTGTATTCACTTACCGCTTCAACACCGCTAAGCACACAATTTATCAGCGCCTATCATTTTGATCAGCAGCACGTGAATTTATAGTGTACATACATATAACTAGTACAGTGGCGATCATATGGAAAAAAGTGTAAAACGCTGTCAACTAAAAAAAATTATTAAAAATCAATGCATTTTTTTGAGCCGCTCAAAACTTGCACTTAATTTACTAAAATTTTATAAGCTTGTTAACTGTTTATAAAAAATATCAAAAAACTTGAAAAAGATTGAAAAACTTTGTAAATATTAAAAACGCAACACCATTCATCCACTGTACATACATACGTACATACGTACATACATACGTACATACGTACCAGCTACATAAAGATGTACCGACCCAACAAACACTGGAACAAAAATTTACAAACGCTTGAAATAGTAATCTTATTTCTCAATTTTATTTTCAGGATTGTTTATTATTTGAACCTAAAAATTTTCTCAAATATTGTTTATCAACTTAAGAATTGTTTGTGCAAAATCTGTTTAGCATTTCATTCCGTTTCATCTGTGTCCACAATGCAAATGAAGTCACAAAATAGTGAATTGAAATGCATTTAATTTTTTGATTTGAGTGAAATTTTTTTTTGATAATATTATTTTGTGATTTATGGTTTTTTGACTGATCTGCCGACATAAGCCACTGACTGGCCAATAAAACTTAAAACCGAAAGAAAGAAATTGACTGCCGCATCGATAGTGACCAACAATTTTGCCGCTTAAAACGAAATATTATTTTTATGCAAAAAAATCTTATTTATATGTATGTATGATAAAGGGGCTTATGCCCAGTTTTCTATAAAAACTGTACGTTTCTTTTACATGCATCATTGGCAACACTATACCGCTCCTCTCACGTTTGAAAAAAAGTGGATAATTCAATATTTCTTCATTTGAAAATAAAGGAAAATTCCATAGCAAAGATGTGCCTTTTAAAGCCCGGCTTAGACAAGACTTAGACTGGACTTCACTTACCTAGAAACTTAGAAAAGATTACTCTGCGTGTCACCTATTCTGTTTGGTTTGTTTTTGCAAACGTAAAATTGAGAACTTTTAATTTGTTTGCATTCACGCCTTCAATTTATGGTTGATTTTATTTTATTTTCAGTCTTTGTTAGAAATTTTTTGTTTTCGATTGCCATTTGAATTGCAGTTATACAAAAAAACAATTTTTGTAGGCATATTCAGAGGAATTACATTGTTACAATATGTGAAAAAACTATATGGCAGCGTGATTGTCTCACGGCTCTCTTTGCACTTAGGCATCTAAATCTCTGAGTGAAGTCCTTTTTTTTTTGGGTAACCTCATACACGCACTGCTCATTTGCCAGATATACCATTTTCAAGTCAAGTCAAGTCTAAGTTTTGCATAACTAAGCTTTCAGTTTGAGAACGCTATAAACGATAAGGCATTTGTAGCATTTGGGAAGCAACATTTGAGAATTCTCAAATGCATCTCAAATTGTGATTTAACAAAAATGTTTGTTGGGTATTCATGCACTCGCTTACAGTTACTCATTGTGAATTCGCGTACGCTGTACACATATCCATTTATACATATTTATTTATTTAGCCACGGAGTATAAATATTTTTACCTTTACAAAATATACGTGATTCACACGTTACTGCAGTTACATACAGTTACAGTATACATATATAATGTTTGCAACGTTACTTCGACCGCGAGTGGGTCATTGGGAAACAGAAGATTTTATTCCGTGAAAATTTTGACGTTGAATAATTAGATTAAAGGAGCCGCCCTCTGTTAAACCTCATTTCGTATTGAACGGGTCGAAAATAACATTATTTTTTGATCCTTGAAAAGTCGTTATTCTTAACCGACTTCCAAACACGGAGGAGGTTATCAGTTCGTCGGAATATTTTTTTTTTTGTTATGTATGTTACCGCATAACTTTGGACCACGTCAACCGATTTCGATAATTCTTTTTGCATCGGAAAGGTAGTGTCTCAGAAGTGGTCTCATACTAATCTGATTGAGATCCGATCAGTGGATCATGAGATATATATATATATATATATTTTTTTATATGGGAGTTGAAGTCGGTTTTTTTTTTTTGCTAAAAATTACTTGTTTTGGATATATTGCTTTCTTCGACAAATTTTAACGGTACCAAAGCCAACAGCTGTGCCAAGTTTGTCATGAGTGGGCGTGGCTACACCTATTTTCCAAAAATTTACAATATTCCAATTTTTCGTCCAAAACTCATTGTAAATATCAGTTTTGAGCGAATGAGCTCAGTAGCTACTAAAATATCACAGTTTTCGAATTTCTGAATACCACTGTTATATGCGAGGTAGACGTGTTGTGATCCAATGATCAAGTATAGGAATAAAAAGTGAACAACGAAAAAAGGTTTCTGCACTTCCATGGTAATTTCCACGATATACTTGACTTCCCAGTCATCGTGGTACTCCTAAGATAACCCTATTTTCTTCCTCTTTAGCGAATTTGAAAATATTGTCAAAGTTTGCTTCTGTGCTTAGTCGCATATAGGCCAGTTCTGTATATGTACACATTTTCGGCGTAATATTCGTTTCGGCCTTGATGGTTTCTTATGAAATTATGTATATCATTTAGCTTTTGTACGCATTTTTTATCATTACCGTCAAACACAAACAATTTATTGATTGGCGAGAACAAGAAACGTGCAATTTTGTGGTATATTGCGACATGTTTGGTAAAGCCATAATCTCTGAGATAAATTCGATAAATCGATGAATTTTTATATACATAAATGTATGTATAGTACATAAGTATATTCATGGGCGTAGCCAGGTGGGGCAGGGGGGTGCTCGAGCCCCCCCTAACTTTCAAATTTTCCTTATATATATATAAGATAGTACCCTGAAATGCCAGCTTAATAGGGTCCAGCCCCCCAATCACAGTCACAATCAGGGCTGCGAACTATATTTAGTTATGAAGTGCCATATTGAGGATAAAAAAGTGCCAAAATGTGCCAAATAAAAAAATAAAAGTGCCAAAAAAGGTGCCGTTAGAATGGTTTGAGCCAAGTTGGCTGCCCTGGTCGCAATGGCGAAGTGAGCAAAGCACAGGCGTGCCATTCTAGAGGTCCGAGTTCGAGTCCTCGGACAGCCCGATTTTTTTTTTAACTAGAGTGCCAGTTACTGTCGAAATTCGACCATTTTTCTAGTTTTTAAGAGCAAGTCGTTTAACTTATTAGTTACAAAGTTACTCATAGAAAATCTCCTGCTTTTGAAGGCAGCGACGGATCTAGCGCCAGGATCTAAAAAACCCACATCTCTACGATGGACATTCTGTATGAAGTTATGAACTTCAAGTATGATTGTCTCTCACACAAGTGACGTAAATTGACCTCCAAGGTCACAGACTTCACTTATAATCGACTTTTTCTTGTGAAGTTTATTGAAGTCGTAAGTCTTTGTGAATAAGCCGCAGTTGACGGATGTCCTTAGAGTCCTACAATCCAGACCATTGCTTGCATTAATAGTTGGATAACTCGGATCCGCGACAACGTGAGAAGCTATAGCGGATACTTTACATAAATTAATTTTTTAAGATTTCCAAATTGTTATTCAAAACTGCGACTATAGTAATCTCGAAAGAAAGCTGTATAGGCAAAATATCGAGTCCGCTTAAGAACATGGCATTATTGTTATTGTAACAACTAATTATGTAATTAAAAAAAAAGAAAAAAGAAACTGTTGGTTGCAGAAAGTATGAACGCGACGTAGTGAAGGTCTGCATGCTTTAGTGCATTAATAACTTTGCTTCATTGAAATATTGCCTAATTGTTTGCCAAATAAATATCAGTTGTAGCGGCACTTCTAGAAAGCTAAGACACCAAAAACTTACTCACAAACGCGCGGCATCTCAACTTCCATTTATGCGTCTCAATTGCCAACCAATCACCCAATGGGCCGATGGCGTAATTTGCGTTATTTATCGTGCAACATAATGCTGCACACAGCAACAGCAACGCATAGAATACACAAATTACAACCAAAAAATACCAATGTGGTATATGTGTACGCTGGGATTATCAACACTGCTGCGTGACGTGGAATGCTGCGAGTGAAGTTATTCATTGCAACCTGTTGCTCAACAAATGCTTTGACACAAAAGTTGCGGCGGAACGACAAACAACGACAATGGCAGGCAACATAGATAACTGATTGTGTCTGTACTAGGAGTGTGTGTTTATGTGCATTAGGATGGGCCGTGAAAAAAATTGTACTCTAAAATATTTAAGTCGCGTTACATTAATAATTTTTTATTTTGCAACATACTTATATAATGATCCTATTAAGATAACTTTATTCTAAGACCTCATAGTTCTTAAAGGAACTGAAATTGGTACAATGAAAAAAAAAAGTTATGAAGAAAACTCGATTTTTTCTATTTTTAGGTATGGCAAGGACGAATAATTTTCAACGCACCAAAAATATTTATATTCTAGTAAGCTTTCAAACCTTCCTCTTTCATATAAAAGCCGACCCGGTCTAATGTGCATTTAGCAAAAGCCATAACCGCCAATACGAATGTAGGTAGATACACTTGTTGTTGTTGTTGGCATTTGGATATTCAGCTTTGTGCAATAGCTGCTGTTTTCCTGCCTCTTGTCTGTGTGTGTTTGTGCAACTTAGTTTATGTGCATGTTAGTCACTTGGCAGCGCTCTTTATTAGGCGCACAAAGGAAATCAAATAAATAACAATTCAATGGAGTTTTTCGTAAATATTTCGTATTTGTCTTACGGCGGTGACAGTGTTTTTGATTTTTATTAGACCGAAATGTTGCAGCCACAACCACTTTTGCGCCAATAAAACTTTAAAGTATATAAATAAGCATTCAAAATCGTTTAAGCAGCATAGATTTTGAATGGGTTTTTGGGGGATTTTCTTTTTTGTTTACAAAATTTGAATGCTTAACTGAGCTTAATGTTTTCGTAAATAACTTAGTTGGTGGAGTTGCGAAAATCATAATTAAATTTCATAAATTTTGTAACAAGTTTATGCGAAAATATAAAACAAAATTAATTAATGGCTTAAAATAAAATCTACTAGATAAGCTAGAGATTTGTCCATATAGAAAATTTGCACGTTAGTTGCACGCGTTACTAATGAATAAAATATAGAAGACAAGAAAATTTAAAGTGCACTAAGGTCTAAATGCCGGCCGCTGTTGTGTAGTGGTAAGCAGTGCGCGCTACCATTCCGCAGGGACTGGGTTCAACCCAACATTAAAAAATAACAAACACATTTTTTTTCTTACGGTGGTCGCCCCCGGCAGGCAATGGCAAATCTCCGTGTGTACTTTTGCCATGAAAAAAGGTTTTCATAAATATACAATCGCCGTTTGGAGCCCGCGTAAAACTGTAGCTCCCTACCCTACCTCTTGTCACAAAGGCTTTGTGTGACAAGTTGTCACTGATAACAACAAGGCACACATAGGCGCGGACCTACTTTTTGCGAGTCACTATGGGTACAAAAACACGACTCGGTTCTCCAATTTACAGTCGCCATTCCAGAAATCGCAAAAGCACTGATAAAAATAAAGGAAAGGAAATGTAGGACTACTGGAACAAAAGCGCCAAATCTGGTGGCTCTTCCTAACGCAGCCACTGATTATAGGTTTGGGCAAAAAATAACTATTAGACATTGTAACAACTTTGGTTGCAACTTTTTAAAATGCAACGGAAAAAATATTTCTCGTTTAATAACGGTTATGAAACAACGTTTTCGTTAAATTTAAGAATTTTGGCAACGTTTTCAATTTGCGGTTTCGAGATAACAGTTATTTTTGGTCCCTGAATTAAAACGTACGGGATAGTGGTAGAGATCTAGATAAAAAAAAAAATATATAACCTTAAGCACAAGCAGATGTATGTATACATATGTAACGTAAGTTTCACTTTTACAGTGTGGCCCAGGCGCACTTTTTTTTTTTTTGTTTTTCATTTAACAACGCTACGCATCAGGTCGCATATTTTTTTAACCGAGCAGGCTGAACGTGGATATATTTCGTTCCTCTACGGAGTGTTCTTTTGTACTAGAGAACCATTGGCTATTTAGTTTTGTGCGAGCGAAGTGCCTTGAGTGCGGTGTGAGTGCCAATTAACCTTAGGATATTTTCATTGCAATATTTTCGTTGAAAATTAATCTCTGCACACAGACTTTTGATGTGGTGTTTCTCTGAATTAAAGCGGTAGATTTACTCATATGTATGATTTACTTACCTTTAGTCTGGCTCCACATATTCCGGCTCCAAAGTCTTTGTTGTTTCTCTCAGGTCTGTGTGCCCAATAAGGAGGTGAAACTGGGGGTGTTTCTTTATACTTGCTTGTATCATTACAGCTTGATTTTGTCTTTTCTTTGAAAAAAAATTCTGTGGGTTTTATCGCGGGGCAAATGTCGGAAGATATGAGAGTGTAAATATACCGAGATGGTACTACTTTATCTTTCCCAGAACGCTCCCAGGTAAACTTTATAAGGGAACGTACTGGCATGGGATTTGGAAATAACATAGCTTACTGTGCTTGTTAAAAGGTTTCCAATAGCGACTGGAGTTTAAAACCGGCACTTGTAATGTGGATGTACACCGTTATCATACGTCCAGGCTTAATTAAGCAAACTAAGTAACATACAAAGAGCGGCATGTTTAGGATTAATTGGGACCCTGAAATCATTGATTCAGAAACACTAAATCTTGATCTCAATATGATTTCCATAGATCTATATCTAAAGGATAATGAGACAGACAGCGAGGAAGGACTATGGGCTATATCATCCACTGATACCAATCAGTGTACGCCTCTTTTCGGGGTACCCGGTTATAGGAACATGAAGGCAGATGAATTGGATGAATCTGCATTTGTAATATTAGGATATCCTCTCAGACAAATGAATAGAAATGCCAACAAGCTAGCATATGAGTTTTAGCCTGACTATAGCAGAAAAAGATCTGCTAACTAAGACAAGAGTAGAAGCCTTAAGGATTGTAATAACTATCACCGGCCATTGTGGTCGGTAGAAAAAATTATTTCTAGAATAGCACTTCCTCACAGCAGAATGTGCCGACATGATAACCCATTCTCATTGCATAAATTCAGCTAAATTGCAAGTAAAAAAGATGCAATCGGTTACGCGTATAACCAGGTTATTGTTACTTCTTCTTTTGTTATTGAGTAAGAGTTCCAAATTTTAAATAACTAAAGAATTGCCAATTTCCATGCACGAAATGCACTTAAACAATATGTGAATATCGCTAAAGCCTATCTCTTAATTCATACATATCTACATTCATATATACATAAATATGTACCTATGCTGAAACACGCAAGCATGCCAAGCGCATATTGTCCGAAATTTGTCACTCTGTCGCAATACTCAAAATGACAACAAAGTTGTAAATCTTCAATGACATAAATATAAAAAGGTTCCAAGCGCCGCTGGAGCTAAGCACTGGCCACCACCATTTGGCTCGATCACCAGCGGCACAATTATTCGTACCTCCGTACCTCCATGCGAGTGACAATAAAAAAAAAAAAAGTTTTCAAATCCATTTGCTTGCAAAATTTTCATATCTGCGAATATTTGCGAGCTGTGCACTCGTCGTCAGTAGCCACACATTATGGGTGCAATGCGAATTTCATTCATAAATTATTCATTGCAACAAAAAAATAAAATAAAAATAGACAAAAGGAATTCAAGACGAATAGATAAAAAGCGCAGAGAGACTGCAATATGTAGACCCAAAGTAACTAAAACGAATGACAGACAGCCAATTGAATGGCAGCTGCTGGACAACTAACTTGCCATATTCAAAAGCGCTTAGCGCATCTGCTTCAACTCTAAAGCTTGCCTCTATCTCTAACTTTGCCAGAAATCGATAGTTGCTCTCGCAAGAGCAGTTGCTGCAATGCGCAAATTTGCACTTTGATCTTTTACAAGCGAATATTTTGTTTTGTTAGCGAAGAATAACGGTTAGTTGCTGGTTCACTTACACTAAATTTTGTTGAGTTAGTTTGGGCGATTTGTCAAGCTCACGAATTACTGATCGGCAGAGTTGCGCAGTTGGACATATGAGGGAATACAATATTGATAAACACATACATACATATGTGGCTGTGTGTAAAGGAGAATACCCAGTCATCAAAATAAAGGAAATTGTGCTTTGTAGAATCCTGCGCATGTTTCAAGGCCTTCTGATTCGCTTGCACCTAGAAAAGGAAAATTTATTCGAAAAAGACTTCATACACATATCTGCTATGATTGAATAATTAATTATTATTGTTTAATTATTAATTATTATTATTTTGCATCACCATTACTTATTAGTTAATATTAATTAATTAATTAATTATTTAATGAATTATTTATAAGTTATTAATTAATTAATTATTATTATTAATTAGTTAATTAATTATTTATATTATAAATTAATATATTATTTTATAATTTTTTTTTAATAATTAATTTTTCTTATTTTGCATGACCATAGTTCTAAATAATTTCCGTATGTTGCTAGGAGGAGCACTACGAAATGCCAAAGGCACTTTTACGGAAAGATTTTTAGTTGTTTTAAAGGCCGAAGCTTAGAGTTCAAGTCCCTCGATGAAGATGTACGATGAGGATATGTGGTGATCTTACCCGAGATTTAACGATTTGAAGAAGAATATGATTAGTCAGAATCATGAAAAAATCCAAATTTCGACAGATTTTTACGCCAAGGATTTATCCGACAAGGACAGGACCTTCACCCATCTGTTTATTGGATGAAATCTACTTTGTATGATTCAATTTAACGTGTTAGAAAATATTTCGGGAGTAGGTTGGCTGCAAAAATCCCGGCCAGGACATTTTTAATTAAATATTCAATAAATTAAAATTTTTTTTTTAATTTTACACTCTTTTTTTTAATGAACGAACTACATATATGTATAACAATCGAAAGCATAAATCCTATAGAATGTGTTAAACAGATGAGTTAAAATTACTAGTTTTACCGACCTGTTCATACCTGCCAACCTGTTGGGTAGGCCAGGAAAAAAATAGACAACCAAACGTTTTCACATTCTATAGGCCTAATACTTTCGATTGGTAGTATATAATATGTTCATTAAACAAATGAATAAAACATTTAAAAAGAATAACAATTTTTGAATATTTAATTAAAAATATCCCGATCAGGTCTTGTGCAGCCAACCGACTCGCGAAATATTTATTAACACGTTAAATTTCATACAAAATAGATTTTATCCATTGAACAGATATATGAAGGTTGTGCCTTTGTCGGGTCTTAGACTATAAATTAAAAATTAATATTCATATGTATAAACTCAAGCAAAGTTTTAGCCGAGTATTTTTAGTTTAATGAAAGCATATCTCTTTTAAAAATTACTTCTGCTCAAAATTAATTTCCTGGCAAAAAAAAAAAATTTAATCATTTTCTCTATTTTCGCAGATGTCGGCTTTTTTAGTTCTAAACTATTTCAAGATGTCTTCAATATACATACATATGTACATATGTATGCATGAAAGTACACAAATTCCGAACAACGCCTTAAACACAACACCTGCACACTTTGCTCAGCGCAATTAGCGAAAATTCGTTTGCCATGTCTTACTGCGATGTATGTCCAACATTCCAGAGGCGTTGCTGTGCATATAGCATGAGCTTCCATGTGTGCATGTACATACATGAATGCGCTTGCCAATTCATTTCTTGCAGACAAGGAAGGTTATCCTAAGACAAAAGCTTCTTCAAGCTTCCGCATTAGTTTTTTTTTTGTTATTTTACTATTAAATTGTTTTTTTTTTAAATACTAAGCACCTGCTTAGCATCTTGCAGTCCTTTTATAATAGTTAAATGAGCGCTAAGTGAATGCTGATGTAATTTGAAAAAAAAAAACATTTCCAGTTGAGATACATATATGTACATATGTATGCATGTAGGTTCCTGTAAGTATGTATATTAGCTTTTGCGCCAGCTCTTCCGCGTGAAGTTTTGGTTTACCGCTATGATTTCAAATGCAACAAAAAAGAAAATAAATTATATAGTCTGAATAATAATTTTTATTAAAAAAAAACTAACTTGAGGTTTCAGAACATCGTGGAAAATCTTTATTGCAAAGATGAAACATATTCAATTTTGCAAATGTTCATTTGAATTGAATGGAATTGTTTTTAAACAGGACGCACTTTCTACGAAACTGTCGCAATAGAGCTTTTTTTGCTTAAATTGCATTTAACTTTCAAATCTGTTTGGTGTGAAATCCATATTGCTTAAATTTAATAATACTTTAAAAGGGGTGGCACCCACGTTTAGGTATAATTTTGAAATTAAGAATTATTAAACATTTTTTAAAAACATTCTATGAAACTTTTGAAAATATGGGCTTTGACTTTTAAAAAGGCGCCAACATTTTTCAAAATATTTTCGAAGTAAAGCTTCCTTAAGCCTCTTTCATCGGCCACCCACATTGTAGTACCTCATTTAACTGATTAATAAATGTTTATTAAAATTTTTAAATAGGTGGACATTCTTTTTAAAAAATGTTTTCGTAACAGAACCTTTTTACAACTCGCTCGTTTGGCGCTCATATTATTAAATTTCTTTGAAAATATAACTAAAAAATAATGTAACTTTTTAAGCAGGTGGCAACCCTCTTATTAGTAGGATTTCATTTAACCCTTAAAGGGTAAAGTTGTCTTACATACTTTAAAGGTAATCGACGAAGTACTTTCTATCTCCCATTTTTTGTATGAAAAATGTTGCATGCAAGATTGCCAAACAACTTTTAATAATGATGAACCTTTGCAAGAAAGAAAACACAGAGGCTACTTATTAATTATGGTTTTTTATATATTTTGAAGCAGTTCGCTCTTCAGTCCAATAGCGAGAAAAATGGAAAAGGAGCAACAGTGTCCGTCAAACCTACGAAGATTTTAAATTCCTAAGCGTATTCTTTATGTAGATTTTAACGTTTTGAGCAGATGGCAACCATCTTTAAAAATATTTTCGAAATAAAACTTTTTTACACCTGGATCGCCTAACACCAATATAAAAATATTTCATTTAAGTTGTTAATTAAATTGAATTTGAATTTATAAACAGGTGGCAACCCACTTTGAAAATATTATCGGAAAAGGCCGCTGGTTTAATTTCCATTTTGAAATATTTTATTTAATTTGCTATTTTTGTGTACATATATACAGATGTTTTAGCGTGAAAGAGCAACAAATATACTCACAAAGTCACTCACTCACTCTTGTTCTCTTTTCTTATTAAAAAAATAATAATAATTTACCAGATTAGTTATATTTTTCCTTGGCATGTTTAATTCTGAGATTTCAATGGATTTATTAAACAAAAGTTGACACGTTTTCCAGATCTATGTCAAATTACTGCTTTTAGAGGCATTTATCAATAAATATGTATATGTATGTATGTACATGCAAAAAAATATGAATTACACCAAATAACTTTACACGCAAACAGGCGGTGATTTACCTATGTCATTGAGCGAAAATATGCAAAATGCGCTTGACACTAATTAGTGCATTTTTTCATGTCAAAACCAAACAAACAAACATTTCAGCTCAGCTCATTAGTGCAACACAAAACTGTGTTCGGTATTCGGCATTCGGCGTTCGGCGTGCACTGCAGTCGGTCAGTGCAAAGTGATTTCAATTTACAAAATATTCATGTTGCGCTGTCAGCTGTCCGAGTGTCAAAGCAGCGGCGGTAGAATCAGCCAGCGGCAGTAGCGGCCGTTGTTGCAGTGGACATTTGTGTCATGCAACAAAGTACAGGACGCACAAGTAAATGCACTCGTTTTTGTGAATACATAGATGTATGTATGTATGTATATACAGACTACAAATATATATTTGTTTAGTTCAGTAAGCACGTCTGGCATTGGCGAGAAAATATGTCATTGTTGCTAATATTTAGTAAATTAATGAAATAATTCAGTTAACATAAAGTTTATGAGCATAAGCCTACATCTACAGATACACATTTATATTAGTACGGGTCGGTTCATAAACTTATATATTTTACTATTTTATTTATTTTGTTTTATTCAGGGACGTGAACCGGATAAAAAATTGGTAGGTTCAGTTTACACGTTCGAATGGTTTTTCACCTCTGGATTGGTTCGTCAAAACAGGATTTTGTCTTTGAACGTGGGTTTAGGTTCGGTTCAATGGTTCGGGAATTAAAAAACCAACTATGTGTGTTTGTCTTATTTTAATTCAATAACAGTAAACAAAAATCTAAAGAGAATGTTTGTAACACTGCCCAGCCCAACAGTGTCTTTAGTGCCAGGGAGCTAAAATTCGTTTTTAACTAGGACCTTATACTGATTATCCTTCTTTTTTAGTGGCGCCATGACCAACTAAACGATTTTTGCCGAGTACAAAACGGCACGCCAGTCATTTATCTTCTAAGCCAACTAACTCCAATTGGAAATGTCAAGTGAAGCCAAGTCCTTCTCCACCTGGTCTTTCCAACGCAGGGAAGACTTTCCTCTTCCTATGTTAATACTTGCAGAGCTGAAGCATTCTGTCCATTCGTACGATATGACCAAGTCAGCGGAGTCGATGTTTTTTTATTCGCTGCAATATGTCCATGTCGTTGTAAAACTCATAGAGTTTATCGTTAAGTCGTCTGCGCTATTCGCCATCGCCAACGCGCAAAGACCGGTAAATCTTTCGCAGGATCTTTCTCCCACCATCCGTGCCATACACCCACTCGGGTATGAAGAGCGACTTATACAAAGTGATTTTTTAGACAAGTCCAAAGTAGCCCTTGATGGCAGGAGTTCTCAATGCTGGTTCCTAAATAAACGAAGTCGCGTACTTTTTCAAATATGTATATATCAACAATGGACTGTGTTCCAAGATGATAATGCTCCGACTGGAGATACTTCATTTTGTCCTCGTTGACCATCAGACCCATAGGACCGTATGAATAAAAACTGAGCAATTGCTTTTTCTTAAAATTTCGTACCTGTTACTTCACTTTTGTTTGAATAAATCGAGTAAAAGGTCTGAAATATTAAGAAAAAGCAATTGCTTATTTTTATTCATACGGCCCACTCTCTTTTTCTCTCTATCTAATCTAACTCCAAGAAGACATATCAGACGCAGCCCTTGGTTTTACCGATAACATCGATGTCGTCGGCATACGCCAGCATCTGTACGCTCTTGTAAAGTATCGTGCCTGTGAGGTTCAGTTCTGCAGCTGTTATTATCTTCTCCAACATCAGCTTAAAGAAATCACATAAAAGGGAGTCACCTTGTCTGAAACCTCGTTTGGTATCGAACGGCTCGCAGAGGTCCTTCCCAATTCTGACAGAGCTGATGGCATTGCTAAACGTCATTTTACACAGCCAAATTCAGACATCCCGAACAACTTATTTTCGTGCTGTCGAAAGCGGTTTTGAAATCAACAAATAGATTGTGTGTGTCGATCTTATTCTCATGGGTATTTTTCAAAATTTGGCGTATTGTGAATACCTAGCCTGGGCTCAGTTCGTGGACCGAGGGCTTCAGCCTTTCACACAATAAACTCGATAATACCTTGTGAACTATGCTTAGAGCTACTGAAGTGCTTGCATTTCAGGGCAGTGATTAAGGCAAGAATTAATCCGTTGTGCTAAGTGCGGGCACCGTGATGCTAAGCCTTGCTGGCAGGGCATCTCGATAAACCTACACACAGCTGATCATATTCTGCATAAGAGCTTGGCAGTAATAATAGGTATATAATTTTTCGTGACCCTGTCTAATGATGTACATATAAGCGTGACGTTACTATTTTCATAATAGTTGTAATTTTTTTTTTTTAAATATGTCTTAATTTTCTATGTATGCGGTAACCTGCCGACACGTAATATGTACATAAATAACCGCAAAAGTATGACAGTCATCGTGAAAAATTGTTCACTTGGCGATAATATTTAAATACTCAAATGCAAAGTTTTAAATAAATACATATGTATGTGTGTATGGATGTAAGTAAGTAGTTATGCGCGTCTATCTAGTTATGCTGGCAAAAATTATGGTGCATTAAGTAACTTCTGCTGGTAATATTTATGCGTGGATAAGAGCATATTTATTTGCGTCAATGAAGACATTTTGCATTAAGTTGCATGCTGTATGTATGTATGTGTATATGAAAGTAAATTACAAATGTACAACAATTATTTCGAATATTATTTCAAATAAATAACCAGTGCTAGTAAACGATGGAGATAATGATGGGTTAAATGATGGTACATAATGAAAATGTAGTTAAAAGTAGTTAGACGTTTATTTTTATTTATTTATTTTTTCGAATTTAATCACTTGGATGAAGCATTGTATGTTGGAGTCAAATCTGGCTCTGGTATAAACATTAACCTCTAAGAGGGATAAAGTTACAAATCGGAGTAAAATTAACGATCTTGTACCTATAGGTAAGGGAGAGTGCGATAAAGCAAGGATATGCCAAAAGGTGCCCGGGACAAGGGTGTGTCGGGCGAACCTATACAATACCAAAGGGCATCGACAAAGCTTGGCCTATCGGATTAGCTCTGATTTACTAAAGGCCAAAAATAAGACTGTGTGTGTCAGGTAGGTCGATCTGAAAGCGGCTTGGTGGTACACATCGCGCCGCTCTCTTTATTAGTATCAACATCAATAGCATATTTATTTTTTGTAGAAGACAAGTCCCAGCTCTCAGACACAGTTGGTCCAATGTGTCAAACGTCTGAACTTCGAGAAATCGCTATAAACCGAACGAACCAAACGATTGTAGCTAAGTACAGTCTCTGTAGTCTAAGCCTGGATAACGCCGGATAACTGTTGATAAACTAATAATGACGGTTATTATCTCCAGATAAGAGGTGCGGATGTTGTCAACTGACGAACTTAATTTACATAAGTGCTAAGTTAATGTAGTATCAAGGCCAGCTAAAATACTTGAAAGTAACCTTAAATTTCTCGGGTTGAGAGAAAACATAAATACTAAACACTTATTGATCGTATTATGTGAGCTACCCATTAGGGTTTTTTGATTTTTGCTGTAGAGGTTGTGCAAAGCAAGGCATTACTCTGCAGTGAGGGAGCGTAGCGGGCTATTACCTTTCTATGAGTTGTTCCTTAACTCCACGAAATAAAAATTCATATTTAATGCTGCAAATGCGATGTGCGATTTAACTGTGAGCCAACATAGTATCGAACGCGATGCCAAAGTATTTTAGAATCTCCTTCAAGGTTATCTCGCTGCCGCACTTATCGCAACTTTCTGCTGTCGATCAAAACTGTCCCAGTCTTCTGGTGTGCCAGCTCCTAGCGGTTTTCGTCAGCCAATCGTTTAACCGAATCATTTAAAACTTTGCCTACATTGCGTTTCGGGATCGATCGTCCATCGTACCGTAGATAAATAACCGGTCGAAGAGAGTTTTGCTTATAATCCTCCAAAAAATTTCTGGAACTGTATACTTCTGGAGTGTGCATTCTTCACGTCCAGAGTAATAAGTCAGCAGGAATTCTTCGATCCACGTTGCCATCTTTGTCCGCTTCGTCCGCCAGCTGTTTAACTAATATAGCCGCTCATACCGTCGATCTACTCTCCTTGTAACCGAACTGAAGGTCTGGTAGTCCTCCACCTGCTAACATTAGGATGTCTGCCACCGATTGTCCCGTTATTTTAGTTTTGGAGAGTAAGACTAATCTAACTAAGAAGAATCAAAAATATATTAGTTTTTACCTTAAATAAACTTGCGGTATTTTCCTAATTTTTAAAGGTTAAGTCGCTTCTTTTTAATATCCTGTTACAAAGTCGATCTCAACTACTCAACGAAAGTTTACATTCAAAAAAGTGTTCTTTCTTCTCAAGATTTTTTGAGGGACCCTGGGGAAGAAATCTTACTGCTGCAAGGCACTGGTCTAAGGAGACCAAAGCTAATAATCAACCTGAATTTTGCAGGTGCTCTGGGACTCTTGTAAAAAATCACTGGGTTGTTATGTCGATATCTACTTCCGATATGGGGCATACATTCCATTTGTAATTGCATCTAATCGCCAGTTTGCCTGAAGCGTCAGAGACTAAACGATTTTTAATTAAAAAAAAAAAAAAAACAATGATGTTTAAAGGATTCGTAACTAATTGCATAAAATTCACTTAATTACTTAATCTTCTTAACAGCTTTTAAATAAAAAAGGGGAAGTAATAAAACGTCCAGTTCTTATTTGGCGGTTGCACTTGCAGTTCCTTCGAATCATTTATGTACGTGCTGCTTATATTCTCACACACATTTTTATAAGTATGTACTTATAAGTATTTTCACTTCAAATTTACGATCGGCTCCCGCTGATGCAAAGGCCTTCAATAAAAGGCTAAGCCGTTTCGACGCCTCGCCAGTCCAATGTTAACGCAGCTGTTTCTTTCAAGGCTAAATACGGTTACTTGCTGTCATAAACGCACAAACTGCGGTTTAAGTTTTATTTTCACACAAGTTAAAACTTAATTTTTAATCCTTCCTCGCAGGCCTGGAAGGAAAATAAAAGACAAAAACATGTGGAGTGGTGTATGCTGACGCATGTTTAAGTAAGGATTCTGGTTCGATTTTAAAGCGCGCGGAACCGTGCCACCTATGAGCGCGCTGTTGCTTATACCCATGTATGCATGTGTGCTTAAAAATTATAATCCTCCGACAAAAGTATGCCGAAATTTATTGCACATCGCATAATACTACTTGCAAATGAATAATATCCGTGTTGTGAATTTCAAAGCGAAGTGTTGCCAAATACACGCTAACATATGTACTTATGTACATATGATAGTCGCCAGCTTACTTAAGCAACCGGGCACACCATACTTAAGCGCTGTTATAAAATACTAAAGATTTATAAATTTAATGGCATCTAACTAGCAGCAGGCTATGCTATTTACGAGCCATGGCAAAGGAATCATTCGAGTAATTCGCTTTATTGCATTGCTTAGCCATATTTTTTTTGAGAAATTAATTGAAATTGTTTTATTACGGAATTTATGAGGCGGTTTTTTTTTTACATAAGTAGCGTTGCTGCAAAGCAACTCGATAAAAATTTGGCGTATAAAATTAAACTTTTTAATCGGTATTATTTAATTAACTAATAATGAAATAAGAAAATTGCAAAAGCAAATCGAAATTTAAGAGCATTTCAGTTGGTTCAAAAGAGCCGCACATCTGCCTTAAGCCTTTGGCTGTAGATTTTAAGTAATATACATACATTTGTATGAAAATCTTATTTACGAATAGGACACTGCTATTTTGTTCTAATGTCCCTACCAAAGAGAAAATTTAAACTGAAAAATTTTACATATTATTGAAAGCTAAACACATTTGCATTCCCTAACTCGCTCGGTGCAAGTTTTTGCCAGAACTTTTTGCCTGAAAGCGTTCCCGTAGTTGGTTGTTGGCAAATGAGAGTAAGAATCAAGAATTAAATGAGGTTCTCTCATTGTCAGAAGTTACAAGATTTTACCCGAAGCAGTGGCCATAGGGGGAGGGGGATGAAATTAGTGAAATGAAATTTAGTTGAATAGAGTTTTGAAGTCGCCTTCGTAGGCCTTGGTCTACTCAACGCCATATTTTGTTCTGTTTTCGTGCCTCGATATAGGGTCTAAGCTTTCGTTTTTTCGATACAAGATTGCTTAATACATCTGCACTATTTCGTATGGATCTTATTAGTGGTTAGCCATGTACGGCTCCATGGATCTATTATCGCGACAGGCGACTAGCGTTATGCACCTCTAAGACAAGTCAGCGTGTCTGTACGTGACGCTGCCCTATATAGAATGTTCTGGTGATACTACTTGTGAGAGTTGAGTTCACTTCCATTTCCACCTAAGTATCTTGTATCCTTCATTGTTTTCATTTATTATGCCTGTCTTATTCTATTCCTTTGTCAGGACAGCAAAGGACACGTCCAGGATTTGTGCCTTTTGTTTTTTTTGGTGTACTTGCTGTTTATATGTATGTAACTTGAATTTGCTTTCCATTCGATTCGCTGTCATCCCTGATATCTAAGGTGGTCAAACGACGTCAGGTATGTGCGACTTGATGGATGGCTTTAAAAAGTTGTGATCTGTGAAGATTTTACTCATAAAGGTTTGCAATATATATAGACGCTGGTCACTTGGTGGCGAGATGTTAAAAATACATGTAAAATTATATATATGTAAATACAAAATACCTTGCATAAAACGTTTTTGAAGTATGTATTTACAAATACAAAATACCTTAAAGAAATATTTAAATAAAAAATACGTATTTTGAAAATACATGTAATTTAGGGCTGTGCGATTAATTGATTATTCAAAATTTTAATTAATCATAAAATAAATAACTCAATTATTCGATTAATTGGAAATTATGATTACTCAAAAGTTCAGTTACTCGAGTAATCAAGATTTTGATTAACCAAAAACAAAAATATTTGAGTAATTTGCTTTATGATTAATCAACATTATCAATAAAACGAGTAATCAACATTTCAAAGTACTCTTTACATACATACATATAAAGTAGTTGAAGTTCCCCAGTGGGAATTAGGAGCACGTAATAATACCTTATTAGCAACTTACTCTTCACCTGGCAGTCATTACCATTTCCCTGCCGAACGTCCCTTACTTTTACAAAGGCATGGCCGCCTTATGTAAGTAGGAATTTAGAATGTACATTTGCTATCAAACATACTTCTGAGTCGCTTTACAAAGTAAGTTACGTGTAATGCAGAGCAGTCGCTCGGAGTAGTTCGGTGCTTGGAAATAACTTCGGCTGCACGTTATTTTGCAACTGACAACGTAATGTGTCTTCGGAGGTGTTCATTTTGCCCTTTACTAGTAGATGACATTGGCCATGATGACAATTTTGGTACTAAAAAAGAAAATAAGCATTTTCCAAAGCAAACTCTTTTAACGAGCAAAATTTATTTTTTTGAGTAATCATATTTCAAGTAACTCGATTAATCATCGTTTTGAGTAATCAAAATCTTGATTACTCGAGTAATTGATTAACCGAATAACTGATTAACCAACTTGCTCGAGTAATCGAATAATCGCACAGCCCTAATGTAAATACATTGGAAAATAATTTTGGATTACATATACCTGAAGTTCAAAGTTTGTAACTTACAAAAAATTCAAAAATTTACTTTTTGATTGATTATGATGCAGTTTAACAATTTAAAAGTCCCCACCCCACATTTTTTATGCTAAAAAAGTTTGTTATTTCGAGCTTTTTGCATTTTAGGTATGTATGTATGCAATATTGCGCATTACGAAATTCCGTTATTTACTTCTCAGTGCGCCAACCCCGTTTGTACGCTTTGCTTCTTAACTTAATTA
Source organism: Rhagoletis zephyria (assembly GCF_001687245.7). Lineage (NCBI taxonomy): Eukaryota > Metazoa > Arthropoda > Insecta > Diptera > Tephritidae > Rhagoletis > Rhagoletis zephyria. Next base: position 21,818 of record NW_016162446.1, on the reverse strand, counting down.
AAAGAGGGTTGCCACCTATTTAAAATTCAAATTCAATTTGAATTAAGGGAAATGGGTACGAGAAATATGTATCACGATATGGGTGACAAACAAAAGGAGTCTCAGAAGGCAGTCGTTTGAAAATATTTTGAAGAGGGTTGCCACCTTCTTGAAATGTCTAGCTTAGTTAACTTATATATAAATTATATGAAATATCACCAGATGGATGTCAAACGAAAGAGTGTTAAGGAATCTTTATTTTGAATGGCAAGAATATTTTTGAGGTGTTGGAAGAGTATTAAAATATGAGTATCAATCGAAGGGGGTTTGAAAAATCTTTATTTCTGAACTATACTTGGTGGGGTTGCCACATGTTTAAACAATCAAGTACAACTTAATTAATCAGTTATTTAAAAAATATGTATCGCCATGTCAGACGAAGGAGAGTTAACAAGGATTAAGCTTGAAAATAATTTTGTAGAGGGCTGCCACCCGTTTGAAAGGTCTAATTAAATAACTAATACAAAAATTATATGAATTATAAAATACGGGAGTCAAACGAATGAACATTAAGAAATCTTTGCGCATTTGGAAAGTTCGAAGAGGGTTGCCACGTGTTTAGAAAGTTGAATTTAAATTATTCTATAAATTGGATGAATTATTAAAATATAGGTATCAATCGAAATGGGTTTGAAAACTATTTATTTCTGACCTTTACTAAGGACGGTTGCCACGTGTTTGAATAATCAAATTCAACTTAGTTTATCAGTTTATTGAAAACCAAGTGTATCACAATATCAGACGAAAGAGATTTAAGAAGATTTTTGCTTAAAAAATCTTTCAAAGAGGGTTTTAACCTGTTTGAAAAATCGAGTTTAGTTAATAGTACAAAATTTTTATGAAATATTAAGATACGGATATCAATCGAAAAAGATTTATGAAAGCTTTAGTTTGAAAGTATCTTTGGTTATGCTTAGTTAATAAAAAAAGTAAAATTATTTTTATGTAAGATTTACTATAACAATGGTCTAATAATGAGCTAATATTTATGGTAGCGGATTGCCACAATTTAATACGACAACACCAACTTTTGTCACTACTCACTATCTGTAATTGTCTTTGAGCAAGGTAATATTTGTGCATAAAAATGACATAAAACTAAATAAATACAATACAATAAATAAAATAATTAATGTCATGCTAACGAAACCAATAAATCGAAAAACTGGCATATTTGTATTTGCATACATTTGTTGCAACAGCTTTTTATTGTTTTTATTTATGGAATACATTAGTGACATTAATGAGACAAGCGAAAACGCCCCCTGAAAAAATGTTTGTGTATTTTCATTTAAATGCTTGCGCTGTAACAAAAAATTTACATATCAAATTACTAGAAATTAACTTTGTCAGCGACGGTTACTATGGTTTGAAATAAAAGTGCATCTGCAGCTGCATCAATACAATAGATTGCTAACTCTATTGAAAATATATATTATATATATTTTTTTTTCGACTGATTAATACTAAGTACTTGTTGCAACATTGTTGATAATAAGAGATTACAACGGTATAACGATATCAAACCTGACTTAGGTGGCAGCATAGATCACACAACGTCATTTCAATATTTCCGTCCAACGATTAATTTACGATGGGAAAAATGTGGAGAACGAAAGAGTGTATCGAAATATCCAATCAGACAGGTAGTACGGTCCCAACACGCTAATCAGCAAGGCATGACATTTCCCACCAAGCTTTTGTGATACGCTGACGGAAATTGAGAACTATTCAAGTAGCAGAGGTGTACCAAAAGACCTGTAATGGACAGAACAAAATGGCTGTGAAGTTTCAAGGTCTGTAGTGTAGCAGGCCAAGAGGGGAAAAGAATAAAATTCGCGAACTCTTTAATAACAAAAAAAAAAAAAAAACACCAGCGGCTAGCCCCACTGAAAATACTGCTGTGCTCTAGAAGTTGAAGCCAGGACGAGCTTGTTATGCCAACCCATATAGTAGCCACTATTCATATTACTTCCGTAGTGAAGTAATCATAGATTGCAAACTTATATGGAAGCTTCGCTTTAAATAACAGATTTCCTAGGCCTTAACAGATTTAAGTTTTGGCTATGTAAATTGGCTTTTGATAAGACACAAAGCCTGTCACCTATAGTAATCACATGCGCTTAGAGCTCTACGATAAGACCCAATACCAACTATACATCTGTAGTGTAGTGTGGTGGAGCAGACTCTCAATTAATGGCGTGCTTACCAAAATTCAAAGACAGATCGCCGTGTGGTGCTTGGAAAAGTTGTACACAAAACTCCGTGACTATCTCCAATGCCAATAGAACAGAACAGTATGTCACCTTTGCCATCGATTAAGAGATACTTCAACGATGAGTTCCATAAGTGTGAGTGCTGGCTCAACCCCAATACAAATATATATTGCATAATTTTACTAATGACTGTAAAGTTGATACAAGGTCTATATTGAAGTTAATCGCGGAAATCTTCATTTTTACCGTCGGGATTATGTTACGGTATTCAAAACCAAGGTATTTGCAATGTTCAAGGCATCGACGAGCTCTCTAACTATTTCCAAACCAATTTGGTAATGCAAAAATATAAATAATTTGGTTTAGTCGGGAGTAACTCATTATGAGACATCTCATCGTTAGCTAGCGTGAGCCCAGTCCAGGTTATCTTAGTATACAAGCGATTTTTTTTCATAGATTTTTGATTTAGATTTGGAACGCTCAGATTCGTACCACCATAAGAAGACGCGACGGACATGATGTTTTACCCGTGCATATGCAAATAAAAAAACGTTTTTCGTTTCCAGTCCACTTAAATGTCTACTGGCCGTAATTTCAAAATACTTTATTACTTCAGGCATCAAAGAGACCGTCAGAAATTTGGTGAAAATTTACTCAGAAACGACTGGGAGGCTTCGAGGGGTAGCTAGGTATTTGCTTTCATTGAGAAGATGGAACTTCAGACAACTCTTGAGATTGCTGACTGGTAATTACTCATAGAAAAAACCGTTGGCTGTGATCGACATACATAACAACCCCATTTGCACTTCCTACCTTGATGAGAATGAGTCCGTAGCTTTGCAAAGATTAGGTATAAGGATTTAGCACCGATGCGTACATAGTACAATGGTCGTTCCATTGGGAAATGCAATCGCATTTCCGCACGTCCTCTCGTTTTATTTTCTCCCACCATACCGACCGTCTTTCATACAACCAAGAATTGGTTCGGAAAGTAGCCCCAGGAAATCATTGTACTCCGAAAATGCCGCCGATTCTTTCGTGTTCGCCTTCTAACCTGCTGATTCTATCGTGATTGGACCACGCTGCCTGCTTTAAACCTTTTCGACGAGATATGAATATAATAATCGGATTTAAAAGTTTTTTAATATTTTTGATGCTTAACAACCGTGCTATCTATTGCAAATGGCGGTTTATGTGGTGGCTGCAGAGAGATTAATGTTCCGACCTGTCGATAGTTTTGCCGTCGGCAAGGAAAAGAAAGCTGAAATGACGGCGCTTGTTCATCGGAATGCAAATAGCATCTGTCAGTTAAATGGGAACTGTTCGAAGGGAAACACAGAGTTGCATTCGCTGAGCAATAAATTTAAGCATTGGGATGACCGCGAATGCTCTTGGAGGGAAATAAACCTATATTCCATGAGTGACAGGAATTTCGCATAAGATAAAATATATTGACATTCTTGAATAAGTACGGTTAGAGGAGCATGCCTCCTTCTGGTACCCGTATACTTAGAGTATTTACAATGGGAAATATGCCATCACCTCCTTAAACTATTTAAATAGGTTAGCGCTAATGGACATAGTGAGTTTTTTAATTCTCCACATTCTTTGTGAACGAATTGAGTGCGATGAAACAGCAAAAGTTTTCCTATTTGTGTATCTCTTCTTATGAAAATAGATATCGAACTGGAACCTGTTTGAACTAGAATAATGAATGCAATACCACTTGGTGTCAGGTTGTGGAAGCTTGTAAATTGGCAATAAATTTTACTTAAACTTACTTTTTTTAATCTTATTTTTAAAAGGATCGCTCTCACATAAGGTACATACCGCACTTGGCAACGTGGAGTCGTACGCGAAACAGCGGGAAAACAAAGTAAATTACAAATATGAGGATAACTAAAAGAATTTTACGGAAGTAAAGTGACTTTAATGAATGGAGATTGAAGAAAGAGCAAAAAAAAGTGCCTCGTGCTTCAAGTGTCGTGCCAGAGTTGATTGATAAGTTTCTGTAGTAAAATGCACAAAAGAACAGCTTTTCTTGCTATTCATTAGCGCACTGATCTAGAATTCATGCCATTATCAGGAAACGGCAAGAAAGCCAACAAACAAACAAGCAATTACACTAGTAAACTTGTAATTTATAAAAAAAAGAATATAAAAAAATTGTAGCACACTTTTCGTACACTTTTTTTTTCAGCCATCGAGTGGCTCAGTTCAAAGCCAATGAACTGCTCGACTATGCAACTGTAAAAAACGTTAATCTCTGATCTACATTGCTACAATTGCATATAATTTTATATTGGCAAGAAAGACGCGCCCTCTCAACTGCTGCAGGCTGCAGCAATTCATCTCTGTTACTTTTGCTATTACTGCTGCTACTACTGGCTTTCCAAATGATGTGTGCCTCAATGTTTCCCGGAATAAAGTCATCAACGGCATTGAAAAAAATTGGGAAGTGGCTATTGAAGCGGCGGCGACAGCAACCGAAGACAGAGTTATAAATTATTATTACAATTCATTTAAGCGGAAATTGTGGCAAAGATACATTAGTAGTACGTAGTTATATATGTATGTATGTATGTATAAACTCTACAGATGGCTGTAAGCTACTCACATAGGTAACTTACTAATAAAAAGCAGTAATGGCGTACTGGAACAAAATGCCTATAGAGTAATATTACTTCAATCATTTTGGACACTTACCTTCTGCTGTCACTAAGTAAACGATGCGAGGCTGCACTTCGCGGTTAAAGAGCTTTCCAGAGCAGCCTCAAGACACGAGATTCAGGTATTTGACAACCACTTAGGTTGGGGAGTAATTTCTGTATTATTTAAAAATTTATAATAATTTAGAAACTGGTGTCACCTTAATCTAAGTGATTTGCTGGTTAAGAATAAAGAAAATGAGGTTGATCCAACAGAGAAGTTCCTTGTAATATATATATAGTACGTCTGAAGAGCCCAATCGAATTAGAGTAAGTTTAAGCTTCTAACTTCTTAGGGCCCAAACTAATTTCCTTCTACTCCATTGGATTCAAACTCAGGCGACCCACTGTTGCATTTGTTGCTGTGCAAGATAGTGTCATCCGGGCAGCATTCTCTTGCTCTTGCTCTTGTCGTCAACGAAGAAAACACAAATGAAGCAACCCAAAGAGAGTTTTGCCATATTGAGGCACACCATCAGGCGAAGTATTTTCTCTATCTATGATCCAGCACTAACACCATAAGTGATGTCCGATTGGAGCAAATTACTGTATACGAATTGCTAATGAGGGCCGCTACTTTATAAGGTGCAGAAGCATGGACCTTGTCGAACTATGATAAGAAGATTTCAGGGGCATTCGAGAGAACTATTCAACGCAAGATATATGGTCACCTCGCGTGGGCGACGCGAACCGAAGTAGTAGAACGACGAACTGGACGAACGTTTTTAATGATATGGCCATAGCTAACCGCATTAAAACTCAAAGTTTGCAATGGTTTGGATATGTCGCAGGTATGCGTGATGATGCGATGTCATGAATGTGTGGATAACGAAAGATAGGGCGCCCGCGAATAGAAATGAAATACCTATGGAAAGGATCTGTCAAAACTTGGTCATTCATAATTTTTGGCATAGAATATGTCTAACGTTTCGGTATCGATGCCTTTCTCAAATGTTTTTGGGGTAGTTTTTAGAGCTGCATAAATATGCCTATTTCACGAGAAGTATTGGGGATGTTAAAAAAGTGTATCTTTTCATTTTTATAAGTGACGATATCATTCTCTGTCGTATAAACAACAGTAAACGTTGACTTATTTCGGGGCAGCTTAGGTTTTTCCGCTCAAAATGGAGCGCACTGTCGCAGCGAAAGCGGAATGAAAATACTAAGAGTACATTCCTTTGTGGAACACCTTAATTAGTTTACTGCAAAAGATAAATTGTTACACAAAGACATGAAAAATGTTGCGCATGCGACCAAGATAGCTGCTACATAGAGTAGTGACAGTGTCATGATCAACTGGTGACTGCTGCAGCAAAAGTGACAGCCAGCAAAATAAAGTGCAACAAATGTAAAGGAGCAAGAAAAGGCTTTTACTCACCGGCTTGCCATCGGCGCTGTCTTAGCAACGATTCTTGCCACTGTCTTGGGCACAAAAACGGACAGCAACGTTTTGGCAAATGGGTTTTTAATTACACCATTCGATGGATGCCGGAATTTATAGACGCAATAATCGTCTCATTCATCATTTGAAGATGCGCAATGCAAGTGGCCTTTCACTAGCCATCGCCGCCGCTAACGTGTTGTAAGCGTTTTACCAATTTTTTATGAGAGTGTAAGTTAGCATATTTACGTGGAACATTCAACTGAACATACAACAACCACGAAGTATTAGCTTGATGATCGTTTTTTAATGATTATAAATTATAATTAAATTGCAAGCAAAGATGCGATGATGTGGTTATGACGTCATTTTTATGATGCATGCCTCTTTTGTAACTTCATTTCCTAGTTTCTGGGTGTCATTTGAGGAAAAATTTCATAGGATGCAGAAACGGGTTTAGTATTTTGCCGCATGCAGAACCTGCCAGACTGCCATTCAAATATCTAAGAGTCTTAGTCAAATTGTGAAAATGCCTAAACATTTGATGAATAAACAGTAAGAAAGTATTTTAGATTCCTTTTGAACTTAAGATAAAGACTAAATATTTGCTGGAGCTCTGGTGCCGCTGAGTATGTGACAATCATGACCGAGCTTTATTTCACTTGAAGGGATTTTTTGCCTCATTGCGACAGCAGCGGCCTCAAAAACAGCGCTATTGGTTTTGTATTTTTCAAAATAGTTAAAGAAGCGATGGGAATGCATTGAGGGATAAACGAGGGCATCGTGGCATCCGCAGATATATTGACCGTTATAATTTGGATAAAGTAATATTAACACTAGGTTAAATACTCCTCGCTCAATTAGTTAGAAAAGTGTCCCACATTTAAATTTATGTTTGAACTACCCTTCGCGGAGTGTCTTGCATTTAAATTGGACCCAATCGCGCTACTAGTCTTCCTGAACCTAACATTACATAGCTGCAAATTCGCAGTTTACTATGAAGGTGGTCCCATCTCGTCATTTTAGGCCGTGTAGGTGGCTATAAGCCAGAGTTATTTCCATTGCTGAAATAAGGTAAGGCTAAAGTTTTGAAATCGTTTCTGAGCAGTAGGGAGATTCTAAGTTTACTTCACAGAGTTGCCAATATTGATCAACCTCGGATCAGTACCACTTTAGCTCATATTGCCACCCTGATGTGTTGGGGGTTAATCTGAAGGAAAATCATTCTCCAAACTTTCTCCAATAACTACCGCTAGCTCCGCACTCTCATTCTTGGCCTTTTCAAACATCAATCCAAGGCTGATAACGTACCCTACGAAATACGGCATTTCACTTACTATCGCAACCTCGGAAAGGACCAAGGGCAGTACACCTTCATGCCGTGGGTGCTCCTTCTGCCGTCTGGTCTTCTTCCGCCTCATCCTCCTATGCCTACGGTAGCTTATAGCCAGCTCCTTTGAATTCGCCTTTGAAGACTCTGATTACTAGGCTTTCGATGCGGAAGTTTATGACCTCCTGGTGTCGGTGATAAAACCGCGGTCCTCTGCACTGTGCAGTCATTTGGGTTTCTCGGTTTTATCGAGCCTAAGAACAATCTAATCGGTTCAGAAAATTTTGGATTACAATATCTGAAGATTTCCTCGATTTCCGCCAGCAAAAAGGGCAACGTAGGGATCTAGCCACAAACTCTTCTTCAAAATTTTAATCATCTAAATGCCATTTTAATGAATTTATGTGGAAATTCCTTCAAATAAAGATAAACCAAAAACCTTTATAAAACTATAAAAATTACTAATTGCTAAATAAAATGTGCGGAGCGATTAAATAGCAAGCTGTTTTAAATCAGAAAGCTAAATTACAACTCAATGCTGCTAATGTTACTCTAATCAACGAGCTATTTCCCCTTGAGTACAGCAGAACTACGTTAAAAGTTTGCCGCCAGAGTAAAGTTCGTTCGGTCGAGTTTATTAAAAGATTGCTGCTATAATTATGAAACAATTATAAAAAGTGCTAAAATCAACGCAAAATTCAACACCCAAGGCTATTAATAAACGTAATGCATAACTTAAAATGTAAGTAAGAAGTGTTTGTGTGCTTAAGGGCACACAGACGATTCGTCCACTGCTTATGCTTTTTTACTAAATATTCCTCAATTCACAATTGAAGCATCGGAAAGTGGAAGCGGCAGCCACTACAGCCACGCCTGCTGATAATAAACACATCAAAGTGTGCAAAAAAATTCAAGTCGGAATCGCAGTGACTCAAGTGGCAAAGCTAAAGTAATCCTTAACTCCTTCCTTCCTGCATCCATCTGTCGGCTGCTCATAATTCACTGTCAATTTTGCGTTGCGATGGCAATGGCTGAAAATCAAACCATATAATTAAAGGTGTAAAAGCACATCCATTATTATTATGGCGCACCTATTTTTTTCTGTTAACGTTGCGATGTAAATGTATTCAAAGAGCAGGCGTAACAAGGATCTGTGTTGTAAACGTGAAGTGCTCTCGGGCAAAGAGTTGAAGGTATACGATGAAGGTATATGGTGTGGTTTCGCATTTGTAGCGATTAAAAATAATATGTAGTAGCGTTTTACTATCTACATAAACTATTTACAATTTCGGTTAGAAATTTTTAGTGTCAATGAGAATGCGAAACGCTTTACGCAAATTCCTACGGTCAAAATAGCGTCGAAAAAAATTAAACTGACGATTTTTATCGATTTTAATTATTTTTGAATACGCAAATATTAGTCCCGAAAATCTTAAACTTTATTTGCGGGACTGAAATGGCTGTGGAATCGCCGGTTGTGGAATCTCGGTTTTGCGACCCCTAGTCAAATTTGATAACAAAAGATTGCCCTGTTATTAGTACAGTTTAGTAAAATACATTTTTTTCTCTCCGAAAGATGGGCGAAAAGCCTGGTCTGTCTAGGGTCTCCTATCTTTGTCAGTGCTGACTGCTTTCCGAGTAGACCCATTTGTTGCAGACATTTTTCTAACGATCATGAAAGGATACTAACGCAGTTTGCGGGGCTTCCCTGATTGGTAGACTATGCACATCCGAACCGTGCTTCTACTATAGGATTTAAGACCCTCTTACCCTCAATGGAATAGTGGAAGCGAGACCCTGTGAGGAGTGGCGTGTCCATCCGACCATGTGTACACAGATGACTTGAAGCTCGAGGGTAGCGTCGGTGGTGATGTATACCCCGAACACTAGGAATAGCTGAGGCATTTCGCCCAAAGATAATACGGCGTCCGGTACACTGGGAAATAGAGGGGAATTGTAAGGCCAATGAACTGGCGCGACTTGTCACCAAGCTTTCATTGAGGATATACATGATGAAATAGGAATATCCTTAGCAACTTGTAAGCTAGTTACTTTGTACCCTTGAATCGCCAAACGCTGGGAGAAAACTATGCTATGTGTAATCGGAAAGCACTTCTGGCCCAAGGTGGATCGGAGATGGTCAAAGATGCCCTTTATACTTTCAAAGGCACATTTGTCCCCTTTGGTAGGGGTTTCGACATTTAAGACTAAAAATTATTATACTCAATTTTGTCTACCACATTATCTAGGTAACTTCGATTATAGTTACCGACATGTGATGAGCACAACTAGCGGAGTTAAATAGTAATAGAAAAATTAAAAAAAAAAACGGAAAAACACTCCTTCGCGCCTTCAACATTTTCTACATATTTTTTAACACCCAGCGGTCCAGCGGTCCAGCGGTCCAGATGCCAAGTGTTTGTTGTCTTAGCAACATTGTCGCGTACACATGTTTACTAGCGCCTATTTTGACTGAGTATCTAGGCAATGGGGAAATATATCTACGCTGTCCGACAAACTTGCCGCTGCTCAGCAACTTGATTTATGTTCTACACGACACCCGCTGCTCGAGCCATCAACAACAAATGCCCAACGGCTGTTGGCTGCTTCCTTAATCAGCTTTGTAAAACTTCCTCTGCCAGGCAGTAAGTATTTAGTTGCGCGTACTTGCTTAGATGCATAGTTATAAATGGATGCATGTACCCGTACATACATACGTACATATATATGTACGCAAAAGCATGCGGATGAAATACATACATATGTGTACATACATATGTATATATGTAAATACTATAGACTGGTACAAAAAAATCAATAGTTTTTTTTTCTAAATCTGTGAAATATTTTCGCGACACGGAAATAAGACGCATATTTTTCATATAACAAAAACACAGAAAAAAAATGTTTGTTAATTTTGAAGTTTTAAAACTCAAATTTATAAAATAATAAATATCGGAATGACAAACATATATTTTTGAAGAAAATTGAAGTCTATAAAAAAGGCTCGTATGAGTTTTCCACAAATTGAAAAAAAATATCCCTGTGTTGTTAATATGGAAAGCAGAAATTTGCGATAAGGATTTTGACAGGCGTCTTTTTTCACTGTCCCGAAAATATTTCACAGCAAATTAAAAAAAAAAAATTATAGTCTATTTGAACCAGTCTTATGTACATACAGTGTTTGTGCTCCTAAATATGCTCGCATGCGCATAGTAGCTAACCGAGATTGCTTTCTTGCCACCTTTCCTAGTTAACTATGTACATACACATAGTTTGGCATTGTCAGCATACTTGCCGCACACCATTTACGCTATTTAAAATGCAAATTGAAGATCAGAACTTTAATGTGGCACAATCTCTTAGAGCAGCACATACACACGAGCTGTGCATGCAAAGCTATAGATAGCCACTGCCACTGCCACATGCCACATGCCACATTTGCGTCGTTTCGACTGAGTTTTTCCGCATGCGACAAGGCAGCCGAAGCACCGCCGCCAACCCACCCGGGTAACATTTACATTAACATAGAAATGTTATTAACGTCATTAGTGTGGCATTTGTATCGCACCGCGGTTATACCAACAAATCAACCTGTGATATTTTCCTTTGCGCCTGTGCAGAGCTTCTTATTAACACAGTCAATGGGCACATGTGTACTCTTACGAGTGACAGCCGGGGCAAATACTATTTTCCATTTATTCACATTTACAAAGAAAATTTAATTAAGATTGCCACAGTGTAGATTTGTGAGGAATTACATAAATTTCGCAAGTCTTTGGTTGACTTTTATCCGATGAGCGATTGGGGTAGGTGGAGGTTTCGTTGCTTTGTTTCAGCTCATTTGGGTTATGTAGGTATGCACGATTCATAGGCTTAATAAACAGGTGTTGAGTTGGTAATAAATTTTGGATTTCCAAAAGTGATTGTGTGTATGTATACGAAAATAAAGCGGGATTGTTTAAAACTAACACCGTTAGATCGAAAAGGGAGAGTATGTAGGCAATGGTTAAACTTCTTGATTAATGGTGTCCTCTGTGAGTGAAAGACTGGTGAGAATCGAAACAGAAATTAACTCCCCATAATTCCCATTGTGGTCGCTGTGGTTGAATGGTTAGAGATGCGTACTACTCCGTAGCAACTGGTTTCGATGCCGGGGTCCGACTAAAATCTAGAGAAAGTGTTTTCTAACGACAGTTACCCATAAAAATTCAACTGATATTCGGAGGTGACGTAAATCTGTAGGTGCCTCCATTTGTGTACCATCAACAAGGCGAGCACCAAAAATTGAAAGAGAAGCTATTATTATTATTACTATTACCACTCTCACTTCGACAGCTGCACTGCGGAGGAAACGTATCATCGTTGGTGTATTGACGCAGAACAACAGTGTTCTCCTATGACGCTTGTGAGAACTTTCAATGAAGTTCTGTTGCATTACAGAATATCACCCGTCTGTTATAATAATATTGACACCCCGCAATCATTTCGATTGGTCCACACGTAATTTTCGAGGGCTATTTTAAACTCATACATTTTTCTAATATCCAACTAAGCGATAGTTATAAAACCTGACCATTTTATCAGCCAGCTCGTTTTCTGCGTTATTGCTATGTCGCGGAACTCAGCAAAAAATGACGTTAAGATTTCTGCACAATTTCCCAGTAAATTATTTTGATTCCTACTGCTTTTAAAAACCCCCTCTATCAAAAAAGATAATTCTTTTCCGACTGGAGCAATGTCACTTAGTAGAAGGTTAGCTGCCATTTCAATAGCATACACCTCAAATTAGCAGGTATTGACTGAACAGCAGGTGCTCCCAGTTGGGACCGGTGCCGGTTTCTTTTTCCATACTTGAACGATCAGCGTAGATCTACAACCATCTTCTGGAACTGGCCATTCCTCTCTCATTACAATCGACCATGCAATAAGTAAATTTCAGTGGAATTTAGTTGGTTAATATACGGTGGCGAGAACGTAAACAGGGAAGAGATATTTTAGCAAGTGTTCGCTACTTTACTTTGTTTAAAAATGGGAACGACCTTATTAAGCTGGCATTTCAGGGTACTATTTTATATATATATAACGAAAATTTGAAAGTTAGGGGGGGGTGAGGCTCGAGCACCCCCCTGCCCCTACCTGGCTACGCCCATGTATAAGTCTATAAATTGGGAAAAGTTTCTCACGTTCCCCTTATTAGATAGTACGCACCGCACTTTTGTAGTGGGCTATAAGTCTATCGATTCCGCCCATGAAAGCATTGTAGTTTTACACTATTGTTGGCTGGTCGATATAAATTTTCATTAATATTTGTTTAGTGTAAATCAACGATTTATATACTCTTCTCATTGAAGCTCTAATTTTTCATAAGATTTGAAAAAACTTCACGTTTTATGAAAGAATAAATTTCCGTTTTAATTTTATAGCCCGCTCCATTACTCCGAAGCTAGCGATCTTTAAAGTCTCCGAAAAAGCAAAGCCAAGGTTTACATGTCGCCTCGCAACAAGCGAAGCGACGATAGCAGTTAAAAGCCCGACGCCTGCTATAAAAAGCAAATGGCGAGAAGCCGGAAAAGGGCGCTGTTACATAGAAGGTAAAAGAAAAAGAACGACAGTTCAATGTGAATAGTGTAGTAAGAGGTATTAGAACTCGTTGACAGGCAAATGTCGCGCCGCGGCGCCACAAAAGAACTTCCAACTGTGTTGATCGTAAAAGAAGCAATGTGAATGCTGGTAAAGCGGGCCATGTGGTTGGTTGGAAGGGAATACGAAAGTAAAAGAACTTATTTTGATCACCGCCAAATGCAAAACTTAATGCAAAATGTTCCTATGTAAGTATTTAAGTAAATATGGCAATAAGAAGGGTACATAGCCACCTATTTAAGTGCGCTTATAAGTAGCTGCAACAAATTGCAGAGCAAACGAAGCGGCGCGGTGCCAACATGGACGCCCCATTGTGTATTAATTAAGTAGATGACGACTGGAAAGCAATGGCTCTGCGGCAACAGGAGATCTGAAAATGATGCACTCCATTTATATACTTCAATTTCACTATCTTGTTTCCTCCGTTCGCTCTTGCCTTCTCCCCTTAGCTGGCATGCGAATTGCACCAATTGTTGCAGCAGCAATTGAAGCGTAGAAATTAAATCAAGTCACTTGCAATAAATTTCAGCTGCTACATTGACATTAAGGCAATTAGAATGTAAGCAGCGGGGAGTGTACTCACCTATAGAGAAATAAAGTATACAACCACACACACAAATTTATCTTATCAGCGGCAATCGGTGAGTAGACAGCAACGAAGCAATTAAGTGGCTATTGATGGTCGTCACTGGGCAATTTCATCGTACGAATCTGCCAATTTAACGATGCGATTAGAGATAAATATCTTCTTGATTTGCAAATAGACAGTTGGGCAGTTACATACATATTGATGGGCGTGGAATGAATTATGCGCAGAGAAGTTATATGTGGATAGTAAAAGTTTTGGTACGGCGTTGTTGGTGAGAATCGAACGGGATGGTTTTTTTTGGTACCCTAAACAAAAGACTTACGTTAAGAACTTGTTGAGAGCGCATTGCAATCGATGATCCTCTGAAATAATGGCACAACTCAAAATTTCATATCCTTCAGTAGAGCCCATTAAAGATTCTGTGTTGAGTAATTTAACAATATGTCTCGGAACGGAATTATTGAAGATTATTTGATGTTATTCTCTAGCGAAAATTTTTAAGCTTTCAAATTACGACTTTTATAAAGATTTATTATGGGATGGACTAGGAAAATACGAAATAAGTAACAAGTCCTAAGTGGTTAAACAAACAAAACTCCATTGGTATTACTGAACAACGGCAAAAGAAAAAAATGTTGTAATTTCACATAGAAGCGTCTTTTGCCTATCGGCAGTCTTTGACTTTTGCCAATATTCACGATAAATGTGCGACTTGTGCCACTGTTCACTAGTAAGGGTAGCTTACTTCACTTTTGTGACAGATTGGTTATAACTAAGCATATATGGATTTGTCACAGAAAAATATGGGCATTTATAAACCTAATTCGCTATACAACTCAAAAACATGAAATTTTGAGTTGCGCCGTTATAAATACATAAAATGAAAATAAAGCAAAATTAAATAAAAATATTTTTAAACTTAAACGAGGCTAAAAAAAATATAGTTTTTCATTGATGAAATCTAAAAATTAAATTGTAAAAAGAAAAATTAAATTAGAAAAAGAAATATTAAATTAGAAAAAGAAAAACTTTAATTTAAAGAAAGAAGATAGTACTTAAAAATTAAATAAAATAAAATATATTATAATTTTTAAACAAAATTTAAAAATGAAAAGAACCTTTTATAAAAATAAAATACAAATAAAAATATATAATAGTGAAATAAATTTTAAAAATTAAATGAAACAAAAAATATATGTGTAATTTTCTTTCTAAAAGAATAACATCTAGAAATTAAAAAAATAAATTAATAACGAAAGAAACAAAATTAGATTAAAGCGGGGAAAACATAAAATAAGTTCCTTAAACTTAAATGAAATCAAAATATATATGTTTATATATATATTTTTTTAAACAATAAAATCGAAAAATTTAAAGAAAATTAAATGAAAAAAAATAATAATAAAAAAAAGAAAAAATAAATAAAATTAGTTTCGAAGAATTTAGCGAAACTTAAAGGAACATTTTTTCTTTTTTAAACAATAAATCTAGAAATCAAAAGAAAATTAAACCAGAAACGGAAAAATTATTTCAAAAAAGAATAAAATATAATAAGTTCCCAAATATTAGATGAAATTAAAAAAATATTTAAAATTGAATAAAATTTAATTTAAGAAAGATACAAAATTTAGCTAACACCAAAAAAAACATACAATAGGTTCCTTAAAATTAAATGAACTAAAGTTCTTCTTTTTATATAAAACAATAGAATCTTAAGAAAATGAATAAAACAAGAAAGAGAAAATTGTAGAAAAATAAAAAAATATCGCTCCCCGAGACTTGAACTCAGATCTCTGGAATCGCACACCTGTGCTTTAATCACTCAGCTATTGTGACTAATGGAGCAAAGCTAGCTAAATAATATACAAGTGCTTTCCCTCAAAATAAGATTTTCACCACAAGTGTTTTTTAAGACAATAATAACAATTTGTATCAAATTTAAAGTAATTTTTTAGAGAATTAAAATTCCTACAAGAATTTACACAGCAAAATTTTTTTCCTTAAACGGTTTAATAATAATAACATTTTTAATGAAAAAAAAAAATTTTGTTATGTTTTTTATATGGAAAATTTCAAATGACCGCCGACAACTTTTAAAGTTGGAATAAACATTTTTCCAAATCGGAGAGATTTTTTTATATGTATATATCAAAGCTGGGAACTCTTTGATTACGATTACATTTTGATTACTTAGGATTACGATTACTGTAATTGTAATCCCGAAACATTTTCACCATTACGACTACGGTAATCGTAAAATGTTAAAATTACAATTACACAAAAACGGGGCGGCAGTACTTTCAATAAAAGGCGTAATCTTTTCCTATACAAGTTACAAAAGAACGCTCGTTTAAATATTTATTACACGTAAAGCAACAACACAACTCGTATATATTATCCAAGTTGATTCCAACCCGTATAACGATATACGACTTGGTGTGAGGTGCTGCCAAGTTCAGTTATGGCACTATTGTGATTGATTATGGAAAGAACGTGGAAACTTTCCATTTAAAAGTCAAAATATTTTTTTTTTTGAAAAGAAGTAAAATAAACAAAAAGGCAAATTCGAAATATTTTTTCGTTCATAGCAAATATTTTTTTAAAGCAAAATAAATCAAAAGGCAAATGGAGCAAGAGTAAGTAAAAATAAATTTTATTTTAAAACGTATCAAATAAAAACTAATTTTTTCCAGAAGTGAAAGGATTAAGAGAAGGTGGACGCGGGAGGAGACGGAAGGTTTTCTGGGGTGCTACTTAGCTCGCAAAGCCGAGTTTGAGCACCCGAAAAAGAAGCGACTGGCGTATGCAAACGTGTTGGAGGACATGTTGTCCTTGGAAGTTACGGTGCGTAAACAATTTAATGATAATTTTAATTGAACCAAAAATAAAAGAAAATTACCAAATTTTCAGGACTCAGAAAGAACACCGCTGTGTTTGGAGGGTAGGATGCGAACCTTGCTGCAGGCATACAAGTCAGCAAAGGACAACAACAGTCGCACAGGTTCTTCCCCATGTTTCGCTCCATACATGGAGCTAATGGAAGAGATCAATCATCTGTAACACCCACACCATCCATTTGGGGAAAGGACCTGTGAAAATGCTGGACGATGATTCGTCGACGTCACCTCTCCCATCGCCTTTAACTCCATCCACCCCAGCCCCGTCTCCAACCACATCAGCAACAACTCCAACCACATCAGGATCAACTGTGCCTACATCAGACCTGACAACATCTAGATTAGGCGTGGCCAGAAAGCGTTCGGCTCGCGAACTATACTATGAGAATAAGCTAGAGCTGAAAAAAAGGTATATGAAGAAAAAAAGATGGTAAGAGAAGAAAAGTTTGCTACTATGAAAGGAATTCTAATACAGAAGTGGGAAAAAGACCGCGAAATAGAAGCAAAGAAACTGTTGCTACTAGAAAACATTGTTAACAAAAAATGAAATTATTAAATTTATTAAATAAGGACACCTCATAAAATATTTCGAATAAACGTTATGGTGAAGTCGATCCATTTTTATTAAAAACAACAAAACCCGAGTAACAAATATTTTGTGACAGAAATCACAATAATTCCAATCCGTTTTCGTTTCTCCTCTTTAAATGACAAGCTATTCCAGTGCGGCCATAGCAATGTTAGCCGAGTTGGAGCGTTCTTTTGCAGCTCGTTTACCAAAAGATGAGGGCTAAAGTTTGATTTCAATTTACATTATTACTTCGACTTTATCTCAATTTTACTTTTCGGTGAAAGTTGTGCTAATTTACTTGAAAGCCCGGACGATTGCCTATGTAACACTAAATAGGAAAGATCCTACAATAATTATAAAATTTTTGTTTAAATTCGTTCATATTGCTAAATTTTACATAATTTCTAGCAGGTAGATTGAAATCATTTTTATTTCGAGAATTTTTGGAGTGCTCATTATTGACATGTAATGTTCCTAATAAATTTCATTGTGTAGTAAAAAAGTGGTTGTTTAACACTCAGCCAATTTAATCCAGCCAACATGTGTCTGATAGGTATGTCATAACATTTACTCTGTTCGGTTGCTTTTGCAATTCATAAATGTGATTATCTCTCATTATGAAAAAAATAGTTGGACAATAAATAAAATGAGGTTCGATTATAGATCTATATACCATCGTCTTATACCGTTTACTCAAGTATCTGCATGTGCTCTGCGTAACGTAAAATTTTTTATGGCAATAAATCAGCATAATCTATTTAAAATTCAATTAAGTCGAAGCTCTCTTTTTCCGCATAATTCCCTCTGCTTGCTTAGAAGGAAAAAATTTTAGATCTGAAATTCAGTTCTGTAGATATTACGCTACTTATCTGCAGCTATTTAGACGCACCACAATACACATGTACATACATACACCACACACATGCTTGCATTCAAGTTCTTTTAAATGAGTAAGTCTACACCGATTGACAGTGTCCATATTGGAAAAAAGAAATCGACAATGCCATTGCCACTGCCACTGCCCAAACGCCCGTACATTGTAGTGAATTAGACCTAGGCCAACCAACATTATCCAATTAATTTTCAATTTGCCTTAACTGATTGGTGATCAATGAAGATGCGCCTGCGCAAAAATGGCGCTACTGATGTTAAACGAAAATATAATTGGAGATTGTATCGATTATGGGCAACTAGATTGCGCGTTTGAATGGACCTTCTGCATATAAATGAGCATGTGGATATGTACATAAATACATACATATACAATATTTAAAAAACAATTTACAAAGTTATTTTTGTGTCGGAGGAAAGTGAGTATGTGGCACATGCTAACATGTGTGTGTATGTATTCGTTTAATATGTGGGACGATCGTAATATTTCTTTACATTGCAGCATAAAAATGTTTCCACAATAGTGTTGCAGAGCTTGGCATTGAAATTAATTAACGATGTGAACGTGGCTATGAAAGTGATAGGGGACGAAATTGAATCAATATGGAGTAAAAATTCCAATTTTATATATTGAGTCATAATTGCTAATTGTATACATACATTTATACACTTATAAGAGAGAAGGGAGAGTTTATAGTCCTTCAGTGTGTTTGTTCTTTAAAAAAGTGTTGATCGTTTTTGAATTTGAAACTTCTTCTCTGCTTTAGACTAGGCTGCTCTTCAGATTTCGGTAAGATTTTTTTTTAGAAGTGTACATTAATCAGAGTATTCAGAGTCTTGCTATTATTAGTTGTACAGGTTCCTTCTTGCCTCCTTAGAATATTTTTTCCATTGGAATACTCCTTTCATAAAATTTTATGCAGACGTAAGGCATCAGGCTGTGCCTCAATTGCCACGCATTGTTGCCTCCATGATTCTCTTTACGAGTGTCTAATAAGATTTTTTAAAGTCAGAGCAGCCTCTTACTCGGCTCAGTGATGTGGTCTTTCGGCACTAGTGAAAATCTTCCTGGTAGTTTTACGATTTGCATCCACGAGTCTACTCTCCAGTTAGTTTTTCTAAGCGGGAAAGCCAAGAACTCAAAAGAGGACGCATTCTATTAGCACATTATAAAACTTGTTTGAACGATGTCTATGGGTTCTCTGTGTTAAACTAAGAGAGGCGTTGGGTGTTGAAAACAAAGTTCCGCAGGCAGCAGATTTCCACTCCCGAGAGCTTTTGACGTCAATGGGTGTGGGGTTGCCTTTAATTTGTTTTGCCGTACCGCCAGATTTATAACCACAAATCGCTAGAATCCCGCTAAATCATTTCAATTCTATAAACTTTTGTGAAAAGATAATTTCTTTTATAAATTAGCAGTTCAATTTTATTTGATAAAATTAGATATCATATATTTATAAAGAAAAAAACAATAAGTTTTTCAACAAAAACAAGAAAAACAAATTCATTCTTTAAAAAAAACCAGTATAGAAATAAATACCTATACAGGAATTAAAAGACGAATTTGTGACCAAGTTTAGGTACTCTTGCATAAGATCATACATGGTGTCCAAGAATTTTCATCTTACGATAAGTGCCACATCATCCGCGTGGGAAATAGCCTGGCATTCTCTTCTTTTCAACTGCTGTAGGACGTTGTTTATCACGACTATCCAGGCAAAGGGTGAAAGGACGCCTGCCTGCGTGGTGCCTCTGCTCAATTTACGCTGGTCAGAGGCATTGCTCCATCCCGCGTTGACAGTTCTGTCGTGCAGCGAACAGAAGACGAGCCTAATAACCTAGTAACTAAGAGCATAACGTTTTTTTACAGTTTTCTATTTAAAAATCCCCATACAAAAACTGCTTGGAAATCGGAATTTCATAATAAAATTTTTTAATAAAAACTAATAAATAAAAGACAATTGAAAAAATAAAAATATGTAAAAAGAATATAAAGCAAACAATATTTTTAATAATTAGATGAAATACTTTTTTTATTTTTGAAAAATATAATCGAAACATTTAATTATAAAAAGTAAATTTAATCAAAGAGGAAGTAGTACTTAAGAAATAAATAAAATATTTAAAAAAATTTAATTTTTAAAGAAAAACCTAAAAATTAGATTAATGAAAGACAAAAAATAAAACAAGACCCTAAAAAGTAAAGGAAATAAAACAAATATATTTCTTTTTAAATCAGCAAAATATAAAATTAAAACAAAAAATTTATTAACACCAGAAAAACAAACTAAATTAGAAAAAACAAACAAACATATAAAATAAATTTCTGAAAAATTGAATGAAATAAAAAAATGCGTTAGTAAAAATTTAGGAAAATTAAATGAAGTAAAACAAATTTATTCTTCCTTTTAAAATAATTGACACAAAAAAAAAGGAAAAAAGAAGAAATTAGTAAAATTAAATTCTAAAAATTTAATCAAATTTAAACTTTGTTTTATATTTTAAACAACAAAATTAAAAAATTAAAAGAGAATTAAGCTGAAAAAGAAAAAAACTTATTAAAAAAGAAAAATCAAATGAATTAGTAGATAGGAATATATATTTTTTTTTAAAACAATAAAATATAACAATTAAAATAAAATTAATGAAAAAAATGTAAATTAAAAAAAATATATATTCATATATATAAAAAATTCCGCCGCCCAAGCTCGAGTTCGGCCTCTACGACCGTTCGAACTACGCAAGGTAAATCCTGTACAAGTGCTTTCTCTCAAAATAACTTTTCAAAATTTTAAATACTAATGGCTTTATTCATAAAAAATAAAGTAGGTTTAAAGAGCTTTATAAATTGACGTTTTCATACATTTTTCAATTTATAAACTTTATTTTTTATGAATAAGGCCATTAGTACATACATTTTTTCCGAAAAGGAAATTCGCACTTAAGCGCATTCAAATGTATGCAAGTGTGAGTGTACCTACTTATATACAATGGGGTCACTTGAGTATCGGCATAACTTTTATTTGAAATCCTTCAAATACTTTTTTCTTATTTTTACGACTTACTTGTCTTTTGCGTGCCGTTGCATTCCCCCAAAATGTTAACAGCGACGAATTAGAAGTGCCACTCAATCATTAATGCATTTTTGGGAAGCTATGTTGTGTGATTTCGACGACTTGGCTTAGCTGCTTGTAGACTTGCAACAATTAACGCGCATTACAAGCGAATATGCGCTACAATCGACACTTCACAACAACCTGCCGCACACAAGCGCACATACATACATGCCTAGGCCAGGTATGACTATAAAAACTTAAATACACACACACACACACATATGCCAGTATGTACATCGATAAAATAGAAAAAGTGCATTGCGCGCATTCAAAGAAGGACAGCGGCGTCATCGTGTCAACGGCATGACATTTGCCATAAATTCAATAAAATAAAAGAAGTGAATAAAAAAAAAGACGACAACTTCAAATAAAACAAAAAACAGCGAGCTAGGGAAAAATTGAATGAACGAGAAACTGAATTGTCATGAATGGTAAAA
>NW_016162445.1:36930-43088 GCF_001687245.7 Rhagoletis zephyria | reverse complement strand
AATGTTCGGCTCCGCCCGAACTTAGACTTTCTTACTTGTTATTTATTTGGTTGCACACTAGTTTTGTTACCTTAGATTTGTTCGTTTTTAAAAAAAAGAACGTTTTCCCGTTTAATGTTAGCGATTAGAAGTATCTTAAACTTTTAAAATGAAAAAAAAAATTTTAATTTCAAAAATTACAAAACAGATACGACAGATATTCTGGATGCTGTAATTTGAAACTGCACAGATATGTTGTATTACTATTTAATATTTTCTAAATACTTTTGTTATTGTTTGATTAAATTACATAGTATTTATAAAAACAGTTTTCTAGGTGCAATCCAAAATTACATTTCATACAGATGCATTTCGTACATCACCATAAAACTTGTATCGTTGGTAAGTTTTGGAGTAATTTACGTAATGATCGACTCCGTCATATCTAGTTTCATTTTCTCTTTTCCTTTTTCGTGCTGAAACTGGATGAAACTCAACTGGGATGCTTTTTGTTAGACGTCGAATGGAATCGAGCAGGGTTTCTTTTGGATATGCCTTCCGAAATAACATCCAAAAATTTACAATTATACCAATTAGGCAAAATCTAAAAATTGCCCAGTACCACTTCCTGGACGGAATGCGAGTTCGGTAAACTGCACGTTGCTGGTAAAAGAGATCGACACCATCCATTCCGCAATTATACCCCTTGATGATCGTTGGTTGATTAACTTCTTGCCTGCGTTTTTGTTGCCGATCTTACCTTTTGCAGAGTCCCGTCGTAGTCAGGATATTTTCATTTTTGCAGTTTGTAGCAAAAGTGACGTTATTATTATCATTCCATTGTTCTAAAGTAATATTTTTATTATCTAATTGCTTCACAATCAACACATTTTTCTCCTTTCGTTCCGCTCAAAGGAGCATTTTCAATACGATGGGCGCGAATTGTTCCCACCACTGATATTAAAATCTTCCAATAACTTGAAACTATTAAAATAATTATCTAAAAAGACAGTTCTCTTTAAATTTCCTGTTCAAATGATTCAGAATTGGCTGAACTTTGTATGCCTTATGGTTAGCATAAATTCGTAAGTTATCGTTGAAATGAAGGTAACGATGTGTTGATCTCCCTTCGTCTCCCAGTACATCCGCGTGGCTGGAACCTAAAAACCTGGAACCTGTCTAGAAGGCAAGCTAAAATTTTGGTTCAGGATAGTCACAGCAGGGTACAGCAACCACTTCAAGCGCAAGAATTCCTAGATATGTGTATAATTCTTCAAGACCTAGTGTGAACGCCTCATCTCCTTTGTTTATAGCATATTTTACGGTCGGTGCTTGTATATATTTCATGAAATCGTCACTAAAAACTGTTTTAAAAAGTTGTAGTGGACTTAAATCACTATCCAAAATATCTACTATTATATCTGTTTTATGAGCGCATACTGCTGTGCTTGCATTTTCAGCTGCTTTTAGCGCTACCTTAGACCAATTTCGTTGAATTGGAGACTTTTCCTTGTTATTTATTTATTTTTTTTGTATGAAAGTCCAAGCTTGCCCTTTTTTGCTCATATCCTTTAAAAACTATGATTCATCCCCTTCTGAATTTGCAATTTTTATTTCCCATGTTCTTTTTAGTACTTCTCGCTCTAAGACGTCTAGTACTTCTTCTTCATCTTCATCTGCATCATCGAAATCGGATAACTCCTGCTCCTCAGGTGGAAAGAAAGTCACAACAATTAAATTTGCTTTATTGATACTTTATATAATGGCTGCATCACCATCTTCATTTAAATCTTCAAGCCATCCAATTATCTCTTTTGCTTGTTGTTGCTTGTCTAAAAACAACTATTCATTCATATGAATTTCCACAGAGCAAAAGCTGCGCTAGCATTTTCATATGATAAAACATACGTAATACTTTATGAATAGCTAAAGCTTATTTTAAGGCAAATATGTCACTGCATTTCATTTTAATTTTGTAACTTGAATTTTTAGTTTTAAATTAGTCCACATTTTACATTATATTATTTTGTTTCTGAATGTTTTTAAAACAGTGAAACTCACCTGCGTGCCATTTTTCACTTTTCTATCAAACACTACTTAAATTGGCGCGAAAACATGTAAACAAACGAGCTTTTAACGACAACTTCAAAGCTTTTTTCGAAAAATGACTCTTCTGTCTCGCTCCCACTGTAAATAGCAAAATCTTTGAAGTGACAGTAGATTTTTAACGAATTTTCTAAAAAAGCTCTTTACGGGTATGAAATATCATACATTGTCGTTAATGTGTTAAGGGGACTGCAAACGTTTTGTGGTATTGAGTATTTCGTTTTATCAAGGCTAGGTATGTATATCGAAGTTTTACTGTGTATGTTTAAGCCTTTCCAAATTGGCATATGTCCATGAGATGCTGTTATCTTTCCTAAATGAATATGAAGTGAAAGATTTATGTAATAATAATAAATCATTTCTATGTTGATTAATAGCTGAAACAAGTTTTAGTGGATAATATGGAATACTTCTTTCACTTCAGGGTTCTATTTAACTCCATTTATAAATAGAGAGAGTTTGTATTAAAATGTGATTTTCTGTATTGTTTACTATTTTGGAAAGTTAAATGATTATTATTATTCAAAACAAATTCCTCATAGGATACTAAAGTCTTTGGGCAAACAAAGAAAGAACACGGTAGGTACATTGTGAACTCATTTGAACGATATTAAAGAGATCACACTACTCTTTAGACAATGAACGGGGAAACGGGGTTTCGCCCTGTGAAACGGCGAGTTTCCTTATAAGAACTTTTATTGCCTTGATTTAATTATTTGGCGGAACCGGAAGAATCGGATCACTATAACATATAGCTCCAATACAAATGATTGTTCAGATATGAGATTTTCCATTATAACTTACGCATTTATGCAGCTGGGAGCATGAAATTTCGTAATATTGGCACTCATTATCAACAGAAAACTTAGATTGAAAATAACAAATATCAGCTCACTATAACCTATCATACAACTGATTGGTCATATTTGAGTTTTTGTTGTTGAGGAAGCTAATCCCATTAAATTGTGTTACCGTTTTAAATACCGACCACACAGTAGTGAAAATCATTCAGATTGGTGCTATGTATGGTATATCTTCCATACCTCTGATTGTTTAGATATAATTTTTTTTTATGTATATCCTCTCTCTATGTATGCTGTAAATATATAAATTTTTTCAAATTCAGTAATCTGTTAAAGTAAAATTTTCAGATGCTCATGAAAGGTATGTAGCCTTCGGCAGCGCAGCTCTTACTTATTTTTAATAAAAATATATATGCATATTTTTCTTTTTAAAACAATCAAAAGTAATAAATATAAGAAATTTAAATAAAAAATTTAAAATTAAACTAGAGCAAAAATAAATAAAGAAATATTTTTAAAATAAATGAAATTTAAATAAAGTTTTTTCTTCTTGATTAATTAGAAAATAAAAAAATTTAAATTAAAAAAGAGAAAAAATTTCGCAGGCCGAGTCTCGAACTGGGATCTTTTGAGCCTGTGCTCTGCGCACTCGACCATTGCGACTGGTGAAGCGAAGTGAGCTAAATGATATACAAGTGCTTTCTCTCAACATAGCTTTTCCCTACGAGCGGTGAACGAGAGAGCTTTTTTTCTAAGACTTTTTACTAGAATAACAACAGTCTTTCGAACTATCTTACCATCTGTCCTTCATGTTTCTTAAGAAAGACCTTTTTACTATCCAAGTCAGAATTGCACTATAATTTTTAAGCTTATAAAATTTGCTGGTGATTAATAAAATAACTAATGGTGATTTCTCTTTCTCCAAAAAATGGTGCCCTTGCCTGGTGCAAAATGTGTTTGATGTAGCACTCAGGCCTGGAAAAGGGCAAAGTTTTCCTACGTATCATAATTCATAATTATTGTTATATTAAGCTACCATCTGATATTCAGGGAAACAGTCTGCACTTACAAAGCTTCATATGGCAGAAAATGGGCGCTTTTGGCCTTATAAGCGTGTGAAATTTGAAGAAACGAACACAGAATTTTCTCCGCGCTTGCCTTTATTTTAGAATCCAACACAAAAAGATAGAGGGGAAATCAAAAGGCGAAATTGTTTAGTGGGAATGAAAACACCATACGAATTTTAGTTCACGAACACACCACCCCAAAAATATGACCGCAAATTATGTTGATATTAGTCTATCTTTCTGATGCATTCGATTGCCAATAGACAATAGTAGACAATGCCATTCAAATGCCCTTCACTGGCTCGTTTGCAGAACTTAATCTTTTTGGTAACTTTTTACACGTTTCGGGCAATAACTCGATCACAATTTGACGCATTTTGTTCTTACATCAAAAGTAATTAAACCTAAGGATCATGGTGGAAAAGCCTCTGCACCGTATCTGGAAATAACGCGCCCTGGAAATTAATATCGCAACAAAACCACACCTGTCCGCGTTGTCTAGTATGTGGCCTCGTTTTGTTGAAACCACACTTCATCCAAGTCAATATCTTCAATTCTAAGCATAAACAAGTAAGAAAGTCTAAGTTCGGGCGGAGCCGAACATTAAATACCCGGCGCAAGTATTAAATATATGTTTTCCACCTTTCCGAAAGCTACCGCTACATGATAAGCCGGCAGTCGTGCGCTTCGATTGGGTGCTACAGCGGCGCATGTTGCACGAACATTACCAACTTAATCATCCTCAGCTAGGCTGTTGACATTGGGTGTTGCTGGAATTTCATCTGTGTTGCATTCTTTACACCTGCGACACATTGTGTGCAACGCTGTCTACAGTTCAATTCTTTGTATTTTTTTCAGAATTGCAACCCAATTTAACGGCTGTTTAGAATCTACCCTCTGATATACATACAAATTTTTCTTCAAACTTATTCGAGTGTATTAAGTTGCTACATATCTGCAATTTTCTAATCAACCTTCTAACGGAGAAACTTTTGTAGACTGGAGGGACATTGCAACTTATCGTTACGCATAAAGCCGTTCACCGTAGATGCGAGAGAAAACTGCTCCTCTAATTTGAACTTTCTGAATGATTGAGTCTTGGAAGTGCTGTGAAGGGCAGAAGGCACAAGAAACCTGTATAGTTTATAGACCAAAAAAATGCAAGTAAAACTGATCGATGAGTCCGGAAACTCTCATAATATTTTTCTTAAAAAAAAAACAAAGTCGATCATAAACATTTCTTGTATCTGGAGAACGCCTTAACCTATCAATGGCTTCTATTTTCTCAAATTTTGAAGTGAAAAATAATCTGAAGGAGCCTCATCTGGCAAATAGGGTGTGTGAGAAAATAATTTGAACCTCAGCAAAACATTTCGTAACATTCCAACGAGAGAAAAATTGCCACATTTTCGCTAGCATTGTTGTCAATTGGTCTATCTAGAATCTGAAATGTCTACCATATCTGCTATATAGCGCTCTTTCATTCGCCGTTCATCCAATATGATTTTGTAGATTTTCTTAAAGTTTTCACGTAATGACCTCACTTGGTCGCTCTCTGCGGTGTTCATGTTGGCAATTCTTGCGACCTCGCTTAAATTCTGCTACGCAATATTTAACCATTTTGCACGAGCGAGACTATGCCAGATTCAAATCCCATTCCCACAGAAAGGGCAATAAAAAATAGCTTTAACATTTGCCGCAACAAAGATTTTTTTTTGTGTTATATTATTATTACATATTATGTTTTTTCAATGATTAACATTTTTTTCAACCACAAGTTAAAATACTAATTGTACTTAGCTATCTAACAAATACTTATAGCAAATATTTTAACCTTCAAAATAAAACGATTGGAAATTTGCATAGTTCGGTAAATCATCCAAACTCAAAACCTTCATTTATTTATAGGAGATTTTTTTTAATGAATTCCTGATACACGCGCGACCAACTATCGGAAAAAATGCCAAAAAGAAAAAAGAAAAAGAAAAATTTTTGTGTGTCTTAAAAAGTAGTTTTTTGTAATCCGCACGATTTGTAAAATAATGACCTATATGTCTGTGCCATTCTGTTAAAAAAGCCTAAGTCCAGACAGGCCCTTTTCCCCCTAAAACAATATTACATTCGGTTTCCAAACAATATTTTTCCAATTGATTAGCCATAGAGTATTAATACCTTTTAATTGAAGCATAGTAAAAAGACAAAA
>NW_016162445.1:26567-35870 GCF_001687245.7 Rhagoletis zephyria | reverse complement strand
ATTTTCAAGAGAAACTGATTATTTTTTAATTCAAACTCAACCCGTCTAAAGACACTTAAGCTACTTTAAATAATTATTTATTTTTATTTACGTACATAATAAGTATAGAAACAAAACTGTGTGTGCATACCACAAGTTTTCAAATTCATTGCCACTTAAGTTTGTTAGTGCGCGCAGTGCAATTATTTATATGCATATAAATTTCTAAATATAAAGACATACATTTGCATATACATATGTATTTATTTATGCTTTGCAATTGAAGCAGCTACCCTGCAAGAAATGTATCTAACTATAAGCTAACTTTAAGTTGACGAAAGCTAACTATATCTCCATGGCGATGGCAGCGAAATAGTCAAAAGTGGTTATCTCTGCATTAGATATAAATACTCAAAGGTTGGATGTAACTATCTTGTAACTAACCACTTTTGGACATAAAAATAAAATAATAAAATATTTTTTATTTTTATTTTTTATTTTATTACATTCCATATTTGTTTACATATTCTGCGGTGGGTGGTCCCATATTCGAACTCCGTCAGACATAACTTTAAAATGATAATATGAAATTTCGATCTTCCTTTTATTTGTCCTCAATTCGAAAAAGTATTTGCGAAGTGCAGGATATTTAAATAGAAACGCGTTAAAAAAAAAAAAACAATCTCCTGCATTACTTGTCAACTAGTTTCAAGTTAGATTTTCGTAGATAACTACAAAAAAAGCTAACTGTAAGTGGGTTATTTTTTATCAATTGATAATTTGTTTCTGCAGCGTAAAGATTCTCGCGAGGCAAGTGCAAACTTTTGCATTGTATGTATGTGTATCGGTAAATTTAGTGCAATTGTGCACTCGTAGAAAAGTGCACTGGGGAAAAGTTTGACATAAACAATTTTGAAAATCATTTCTATTTCCGTCCCAATATCTTTTCTTAGAACAAATTTCCGCCTTCATTATTCAACAACTGAGTGGTTTATATACTTGGAAAAGCATGCACTTTAGCTAATACAAAGAAGGAAACAAATAATTTTTAGGAAACAAATTTTTCATGTCTTTTTCGAACTTGTCTTTGATTTGTGATTTAGTCTATCCACTCCGGCATTTGATTCACGCCTATTCACGAAAGTAGTAAGTTTGCCTAACAGTTAGGTTCCCATATATTCATTTTACACATATAAATGCATATTTCGCTTGGACACGCATGTAAGTGACACGCACGTGCACCATAACAAACATAACATTCATTAATTTAACACTTTTCGCAGTCATCTGCAGTTATGAAATGACACTGCGTGCTACAGCCACTCAGCGTTTGCCACTTGCGTCGACCTCATCAACAAAATAATAAGCAACACCAACATCAACAATATTAGTGTTATCTTTGCCGGTTTTTATTCACCAGTTTTCTTTCCTCATTTTCTGCTTTTGCAGAGCTCTTGAACTTAACCTACCACAAACACTTAACCCGTTGACGTGCGTTGATGTGCCGAAAGAGATTTTTCTAAAAAATTCCAACGCAGCAGCGACTTACCGATAGTGTAATCGCTCAATTTAGTGTGATGCAACGGGCAACATTTACAGTATCGGTCATATCTATAGCACGCCATTTCAAAGTAATATAGTGTGCCAGTTATGTTTATTTATAAATTTTTAAGAATTTTCAATTAAAATATAGTTCATTCTCAGACAAATCCGATACAAACCTAAGCTTAATAATTTGTAGAAAGCTACAAAAAAGTGCAACAAATTTTCACATAAATTTCAAACTTTTTTCTCGGAAGTGTTAGAATTTTTTTGAGTACACATTTTTTTAGCCCATTCAATTTTAGTCTGATAATGTGCAAATTTGAAGTGGGTACGAATTACCGTTTATTTTTTAGAATTTTTTTTGTCGCATTGGCTTCCATATAATGAATAAACTCAATTTATTTGTATATGGAAGAAATCCGCAACACCTTTGGCGAAAAAAATTCTAAAAAATCAACGGTAACTTTTAGCCACTTGAAACTTGCACATTATCAGACTAAAATTGAAGGGGCTAAAAAACTGTGTACTCAAAAAAGTTCTTACACTTCCGAGAAAAAAGTTTGAAATTTAGGTGGAAATTTGTTGCACTTTTTTGTAGTTTTCTACAAATTGTTACACTAGGGTTTATATGGGGTTTGTCTGAGAATGAACTGTATTTTAATTGAAAATTCTTAAAAATAAATAAATAAACATAAGTGGCACACAATATCACTTTGAAATGGCGTGCTATAGATATGACCGATACTGTATGTATGCATACATTCATAAGCCATATAGTACATACATATGTAACCATATCCGCGCGTTGCACGATAGTCAACATTTAATATGATTGATGTTTCCAAGGAATGGTGTTAACTTGCCAAGAGATATGAGTAACAACATCGAAACGATACTGCATTCGCTACATTATAGCTATGGGTAGGTAGCAATTTTTTTCTTCTTTTTTCGCGTGCTGATTGGATAACAATTGGTAATTTTTTATACTAGAAGCAGATTGGTTTCAAGACAGTGGTTATACGATTAAGCTTGGATGAATTACCCTGTAGAGCTTGGGTTAATCATCGCCCAATTCGCATTCTTGTTTGGCGCTGTCACCGCCAATAATTTCACTTCTGTGTCAATTGACAATTGGAAGTGCCAAAAGAAGCTAAGTTCTCCTCCGCCTGGTCATTCAATGGCAGAGATGGATGTTTTCGTCGTCTCCCACCAACAACCAGCGGGCTCCGTGTTGAATACTTTAATTGCTGGTGAGTTTATGTCTATTGGACGTCATGGGACGTTGCTGCACTAAGTTCATGTCGTCGCAAAGCTCACATAGCGCACTGTTTCATCGTCTGCAGCATACGCCATCGCTAACGCGCAAGAGCCCGTAAATCTTCCTAGGAATCTTTACCTTCCGGTTAAGGCATTATACCACTCCTCTCCCCTGTCTGGACAATAAATTTTCCATAAGAATCCCAGAGAGAAACGAGTGTGAAGGTGCGACACACCTAGACCAAGAGTCGACGCGTATATATCGAATGCTGACTGGAAGATCGACATATCTCGCCAGCCAGTTCGAAAACGCCCTATCCCAAACAATTTTTCAAGAGCGCCCTATTTCAGAAATGGCTGAAGAAAGCCCTATCTCAGAATTCGATTCAAAAATGACCTATCTCACTTCAAAATATATTGTATAGGGCGTTTTTGAAACGAGTTCTGAAATAAAACTTTCTTTAACCAAATTCTGAAATAGTGCGTAATTGAAAAGTTTCTTGAGATAGGGCATTTTTGTTGAACTGGCTGCCGAGATAAGTCGATCTTCCACTCAACACTCCATATACAGATGTTTCCAAGCTATACGTTAAGTGGACAGTTGGACTTATTTCAGTGAAGTCGCATTTCCGCTTGCCGGACCATTGTAGTGATTTAAAGCAGGGCTAAAGATCATAATGGTAGATATATATTTATGTATATGGGTCGTTTCCAAACGAAGTGTTATCTCCTCCACCTTCCGTTCCTTTGAAATTATTTTATGTTGGTCAAAACGAAAAATTGAAAACAGCTTTGTACGATCCAGATAATAAGCTATCAACAAAGCTGTTTGTTTATTAATTCAAGCCGTTTTGTTTTCTTTTGCGAACAATATTTCTTTGATAAATTTTCCTTGTTCCATATACAAATTTTTGTTCCCGCTCGGGTTATTCGATATTCTTAACTTTTATTGTTTTATTATATTTTCACCTGAAAAATTTTATCAACATAAACGTGGCTTTTTCTATTATAATATCGTCCCTCTGAATTTTCCAGAATGTCACTTTTTTAATTTTGCCGTGACATCAACATTAATTGCTTCGCTTACCTATGTACATTGCTGCTAAGAAGCGCAAGAATTTATTGATCGAATGGCATAAGAAATAATTTAATAAAAGCAACCAATTTCTGTTTTTAAGTGAACAATCATGAATGTCAGCCAGGTTTTTATGCAAATAATACTAAAAATAATATAATTACCAATGTCTGTTTATTGCTTGAGGAGTTTCAATGATATCCTTCTTTTTATATTTTCATGAAATAAGACTCTTAGAAAAAAATATAAAAAAATAATTTTTTGTTTACTTAGCTTATTTCTCGAAAAGTGTTCAAATGGCATACATATATATAGGAAATTCTTGCCGAATAAAGAAAGATTAAATAAACAGTTTGCCTCCCAAGAAAAACTATGACATGAAACCATTAAAAATGGCATGACGAAGGTGGAAAAACCTCAATATTACCTTATGCGATAAATGAGAGTCAAAGCGATATGCAAAGGTTTAAAAACCAGGCATTTAATGTTAAAAATCAGTACAATGCTTATCGGTTAGTATACGTTTTCCAACAGTTTCTAAACTTATTTAATCCTTTATCTTCCTTTAAAAAAAGTGAAATTCTGGAGAATATTTTATAAAATTGCAAAAATAAGAAAAAATATAATATTTTAGAAGAGCCTGAAAGCAATTTCGTATTCTGCACGAATTTTCACGTCGGTAAACCATTTCAGAGGATAAATTTACCAGTCTTAAAAAAATATAAAAAATACTTGCCTTACACACTTTGTTTGGAAATTTCCCATATGCATATACATACATATTATATGTATTCGGACTGCCTAGTTTCTGGACAGGAGATGTAAAAAAATATCCGAAGTCAACTCTGCTCGAGACGTGAGCATGTCTCTAACCTCCTGCAAACACAGATTAAAGGCTGAAATCTTCTAGGAGGTAAACATCAGGTGGGCTGTGGAAACCAGCTGTCTACTACAAGGAAAATTTAGCCAAAAGTCGCTTTCTCTCGGGCTGACTGCTCTTCTCTCAGATCAGTTGTCGGGGCACTCACAGGCCACTGCCTTATTGGAGCGCATGGAAAGAGGTTTGGATGTCCAACCAACGATATTTTTCACAGCTGCAGGGACGAGGAAAAGGTGGAGTATATCGAACACCATCGCTGCTACTGTGCCGCTCTAGGCAGGACACGCAACCATCACCTTGTCCTACATAAAACGCCCTCGGTAGTTAAATTTTTAAGCGATGGACCGGTTTCCGCCAGTGGTATTCGAAAGGGCTACGTGCGCCTCCGTGCTCATGCAATGCATTCTTCCGCGCCTTAGACAAAGCACTTGCCTGATTATTAACCTATATAGTGACGACTTAGTCCACACGTATGTATGTATATAGTGCCTACACTGTTATCGGTGTTAATGCTGGCTCCTAAAGAAACGCAACTCTCTACTTTTTACCTGGATTTACCAGGTCTAAAGCTACATTTACATAACTAACCGGTACGTTCGTCGTTCGGTAGGTTCAGCCTTTCACGAAGAAAGATCCATTAGGAACGCTGCAATCGCAGTATTTTCCGCATACGGCTTGGCCGACTTTCTTGTAAAATGGACATAGAACACTAAAATTTCAATAGTCAGGCATGCTTTCAACGGACCATATTCGGAATAAGAGTGATACATATAACCCTCGTCGCTGTACTTGAATATCTAATCTGGACGGCCATCAACGCCACCTGCTCACTTGATTAGTGCAAAAATTTAGTCTCAGCTTACGCTCACTTTATATGCATGATACCCATTTATCTCGCCAACCTCCATTGTGGCTCGGGTTCCCCATCTAAACTTGTTTCAGTGATGTCACCATCCAAATTGGTTGTAAAGTGTTCCCTGCATAACATAAATATGTTCTGGACATCAGTCACGCTCTGCTCTAAAAACCTTAAGTAAGCCGCTTAAATTTTCGGGCTCTTCCTTGTGGGCAGCATTTCCAAATTTTCATACTCACGGCTTTTTCCCTCTCTCTTTTCAATGCAGAAAATACATTCCGCTCAACCTGAGTGCGGGTAGGTCCTTCTGCACTTGATGCTTGAATTTTGTAGCACGAACAGAAAAACTGATGTATACATATGTACATATGTATGTACATATTTTGGTGCATATATTCCTATATAGGTATGCATACAAAAAAGTGTGCAATCTTTCAAGTCAACTTGTCAATCATTCACTGTCAAATGTTCTGCATATGTTATTAAGTAGTCGCGATTTCTGTCAAATCAACAAATGTAGCCAAAAGGTCCGCTATTTTTCTTTTCCAACAACTCAAGGTCAGCGCAGTAAACATAATTACAAGTAACGTTTTTGTGCGAAATTATTATATGTACATTTATTTAACTCAGACTTAAAACTTACAAACTAATTTAACAGGAAAAATATTGTATTATGTATGTATGTATGTATGTAGTTATGTACAATGTGGCAAAGCATCTAAGCCTTTTGCCGCTCTAATAGGTGGGTTGCCAGTAGACGGTGGGTGTGACCTTGGACAAAGTGCCTTGATTGCTAATGTAGATACCACCGTTCTCATGCGACTCGACCACCTGTGCCAAATGTGCTCCACAAACTTCAGGTTTCTGTGTCTTAGTACCATTTAGCTCCTCACTGATTTTTTTTGAGTATTCGAAGGTGTATTTGCTACCAATATTGTTCTTCAGTGGAGTTTCTGTCAAACCGGGACAGAAAGTGACCACAGCTACGCCGGTGATTTTGTAGTAGTAAGGATCCTAAGGTTACAATAAAAATAAAATTAAATTACTGCTATTCGCTACATTATACTACAGAATCGATTTTTTTATATTTTTTTGTGTGTCTTTTCAGAATTCTCACTTACCGAAATGGATCGCGAAAAGCCCATGACACCGAATTTGGACGCACAGTATACGGCAGCAGGTGGACAAGGCTCAAGACCTAGCACGGAAGCGATGTTTACGATTACACCACCACGTCCTTGCTTGTTCTTGTCCATAAAAGGTAATGCTTCGAAGGTGGTATTAATTAGGCCGATCAAGTTGATGTTCATTGTCAATTCAACATTGGGATCGGTTAAAATGCCAGCGCCGTTCACCAGCACATCAATGTACTTCGCCTTGGATACCACCTCGGCAATGGCGCTCTTAATTGACTCCTTTTTAGTGATGTCGAATTTGATGTAGTGAACTTTGGTTTTGGTGTTGAGCGCCTGCAGTGCCTTGATGTTGTCAGCATTTTCCAAAATGTCGAACACGAAGAAGTTCTGAGAGAAAGTAATTGCAATCCATTAATGTTTTAAGTAAAAATTATCAAACTCACTTTCGGTGTAGAACACCCGCGAATTTCACTTAGCTTTTTACTATACTCAACTTACAGCCATATTCTTGGGCATTAGCTTTTTGCAGCATTCGTAGCCAATAAAGCCCAGTCCACCGACAAAGATCACATTTTTACCGCTCAAAGGCATTTTTGTTCTGTATTTTTTTTTTTTCCTTTTTTCAATCCACTCAAATTGCTAAAGAACGTTTTACTTGCTAAGCTGCTATGCAACTAATGCCGTTTCTAATCGAGAGCCGCGCTTATATAGCTCGTAATCTGGAATAAGTAGATAACACTAAAGCTGACGCTGGAATAATAAATTGTCATGTCAAATGAGTTGAGTATTATTAGCTGATATGAGTATCAAATACAGCACGATTCCCGTCAAATCATCAAGCCACGGCTAGAATAGATAGATGTGTTAGAGACAAGCGAACTATACCCTGCAAGAAATTTATCTAACTAAAAGTTAACTTGAAGTTGATTAGGAAGGAACTAAGAGTCACTATTATCTGTATATTTTCTTTGGGGAAAACTAACTAGATGTATTTATATGCCAGTGGCCGCGAAATAGTCAAGGGATGTTAGCCCTGCATTAGATGTAAACTAACCTGTAACTAACTACTTCTGCACATAAAATATTAATAAGAAAAACAATATATTTTATTTTTTTTTAAATGTGAATGAATGGAATCCCGTCAGCCATAACTTCAAAATGATAATACAAAGTTTGGATCTTTATTTTATTTGTCTTCAATTCGAAAAAGTATCTGTGAAGTGCATTCAAAGAGATATTTGTATGAGGATATTTAAATTGAAACTTTTTTGAAGAAAACAAGCTTCCAATTACTTCTGCATGACTCCTGGATTACTTTTCAGCTAGTTTCAAGTTAGATTTTTAGCAACGATTTTCGAGCTTTGTGCCACAATTTGTTTGTTAGGAAAAATCGGAAAAACAAAATTTATAAAAAGTAAATATTATTACGCCACAATAATAATAACAAAAACTAGATTTTTGTAGTTAGTTAAAAATTATATATTTTATCGAAATCTCCCAAAAAATCTGGCTACAAGTTGGATATTTTTTAAACAGTTGAAAATTTTTGTCTGCAGGGTAGCTGCTGTGGTAGAGTTAACGAATACTCACACATGCATGTGAATATATACCCTACAGGACAGCTGAGTATCATCATATTATCATTATCGCTAATTACAAAAGTGCTTACCAAAGTCTTCATTTTCGTTCAGGCCATGAGCAAAAATTGAGTATTCTCCCCTAAATGTTGTCAATAGTGAAACTACTCATTTATGCCGTACTACAAAAACAAAAGTGTAAATGTGTTCGAAATTTTGCCTAAATTGCTCAGCAATGTCTTGTAGGGTATCTAAGTACAAGTAAATACATATTTATTTGTTGACACTACTTCTATGCAATGTCAATGGCAAGTCCAGCTTTGCAATAGAACTTAGTCATGCTGCTAATGATAAGGGCAACTCACAACAACTGTCGCCTATTGGCAGCACAAGTCATGCTCGAATATTCCCTGCAAAAAATTGTGCAAGTAATCTCTAAAAAGTTTAGATTCGGATTAGTCTCATTGGGGCACCGTTGGGCATTATTTATTATTAAATAATACAATTGAAGTTTAAATAGTATCATCTCTTACAATTATCGATTCAATAATATGTACGCGCTGAATCAAATAATTTTCAAAGCTAACCTGAGCTACCTGCTTCGAATGTCAGCTAGCCACAATTTTTATTTACAACGCTTTTATCAACTTGCAATGTTGTGTTCCAGAAACTTTCAATGTTGTGTTCCAGAAACTTTCAATGTTGTGTGTCCGACACCATAAAGCAAAGCTTTGAAAAGCTCCTATAAAAAAGCATAGTGAATAGGGCGAGGTAGATGACATCTAGATGTCGCCCTATGTACTACGTTTGCTACACCGGAAATAGACGACACGCCATTTCTTTAAATAAAATTAATTGGTGCTCGTTTGTATGTACATACATATGTAAATGCATGTGTGTGCACCTTTCTATTAATATCGTTGAATTATTTTAATATCTATTGCAAAATTTTATTCAGACAGGACTAAAAAGTAGAAAATAAATAATATAAAAAAAAC
>NW_016162445.1:0-25803 GCF_001687245.7 Rhagoletis zephyria | reverse complement strand
ATTGTTTATAATGACTTTTGCTAAAATTTCAAAATCAAAAGTTATCAAAACAAATTCTATGGGACTGAGAAGTATTATTTTCTACTTTTTAGTCCATTTATAAAAGCGTTGTATATTAAAAAGTTTTTTTTATATTATTTATTTTAAAATTGCTTAGTAATTTTTTATGCTTATAAATATCTATTAGGGTATAAAGGGGTCCAAGAGATCCTAAGCGGTATTAGTTCCATATTTCTATGCGAGTGATCCCGGACTAATCGAATTTTTTGCAGGGTTGCTTTCGTACGTCAGAGATAGAAGTGCGAAAAAAATGTATGCTCGAAAAATTTAAATTTTTATATGTCATCATCCATATGTTTTGAAAAGATTTCTATTTGTTATCTCTTTTGTTAATTTTTCTTTTTTATAGGAACTATGTAAGTATATATGTACATTTTGAAGAAATAGAGGTGTTGTCAAAATGGCATAACTAAAAAAATATGATTCAAGTTTTTAAATGACGTATTCGGATCGCGCTAGGGCTTACATATGAGTATTTTTTTAATTAAATTTGTATTAAGAATTTTTTAACTTCTCTTTTTATGCTCAGCGTGCTTTTTATGAATAATATATTCCCACTTTAAGATATTCGTTTAATATGTATATCAGTACTGAAACTGTTTAGAAACTTTTTGATTAAGGAAACCAATTTTGATGCTTTCTTTGTGAACACCCAATTACACCGGCATACAAAAAAAAGAGGTGTGTGCTTTTAACCAGTCCACCAACCAAAAGTTAAGTCAGAATCTTAATGCTCTCGCTCCTAGGACTCTTCTCTACCCAAAAAATATAGCCCTGTTTATTTTGAAATAAAAAAAATTTGGAGCTGCGTATATGGTGAAAGTTCTTCAACATTTTTTAATATTAACCATTTTTGAAGGTCCCCCAAAAAAATGCAATGGGACCCTTAAAAAATCGTTACCTTAAAAAAATGGTAAAAGAAAAAATTGGGTATTAATACTGAAAGTTTCCTAAAGATAAGCAGAGTATTCCGATCGAAAAATATTCATTTTCAAGAATTCTATACCATTTCTACGAAAATTTGTTTTTCCTCTTAAAAAATACATGGAAAACTTTGGGCGGCCTCTAAATATTTTTTGATTTCGAGTTAAAAAACATGGATATTTATTTTTCGATATAGAACTATCAGGAGTGAGACTTTTTACATGCACCACCCTATTGTACATATAAATACACATAACTATAACTATTTTGTTTGAGCATCGTGCGCTAACGGTGCATTTCCATAAAAATCTCATTATTTAAATAAAACTTGATAGCATACATATGTATATGAGGCCATGAGAGCAGAAGTGGCCTAACCCAAAGTTATTTTTTGCTTGTACTTAACTTCTTAAAATAGATTTAAATTTAATACATATTAAAGTAAAAGTCCATTATTACTTACTTTGATGATACGCTATGTAGCTCTGAACCTTAAAATTATAGCGTAAGCGACTTCCATTTTATAATATATCTCATTTCGGACTATTTTAAGCAGGGAAGCACACAAAAAAAATTTTGGGTTAGGTCACTTCTGCTCTCATGGGCACATATATACATATATATATTTTTTTCAAGTGTTGATAACATGGAAGTTAAAGGTTTATAAAGGCCATCTTTGAAATATGCTTATTAATTGCACTTAAATTTGAAAATACAGAACAGCTTGGAAATATCAATTGTTGCGTTAACACAAAATTGCAACGAATGCATGTTTTACATATCGTCACCTGAAATGCAAAAAGACGCAACAACATCGTAACTGACATGGAAAAATTCGTGATTAAGAGTATTTATTTTTTTCATTAAATGATGTGGGAGCTGTAATTCGATGAAATCCATCATATTAATCAAAAACTGAATTTTGAATTTTTTATTAGTTATGCCTTTTTGAATTTCAGCGACAATGCTTTTGACGTCTCTTTGCATTTCAGGTGACGATATGTATGCATATATCTTTACTTAGTAGTTTCTGAAGTGCAATCTATTGGCTTCTAAACACCTGTTGCCTTATCAATTTTTTATTGAAAAAAAAAAACTAGGTAAAAAGTGCAGTTTACATTGTTTCGGTTAGAAAAAAATCTTACGGTGCCTATACTAAGTTCACATCAGTTTTCATGTTTTTTGTCTTGCTCAAATGTTGTCAGTTGTAATTTTTACCGCATAAAAAAAAAACGCTTATTGCACCAGAAGTAATGAAGTGATTTGAAAGTGGAATGTAGCATTTCAAAAAAAATTTCTAGTTTACCGACAGATGCAATCTTATAAGTGATCCGTTCGTTTTCCGTCATAAAAACAAAGGTAAAAAGGGTTCTATTTTGAGACTTTGAAATGCTCTATCAACTTAAGTTTTACAGTTTCATTTTCGGATTAAAGTTTTCTTAAAACAATAGAAATATTATTGTTTACGAATCTAATATAAATTTACCAAAAATTTAGCATTCAAGGCGCAAAATTATTGAAGGAAGTAGATTTTTACCAAAAGGCTCGAAACCGGCTCTAATGATTTTTTTTTTTTTATTCTCTATTATTTATTCTTTTTTTTTATTCTTTAGCCAAAAATTCAAGTTAAAGCACAGACAGGCGGCAGCGTTGATCTGGATCTACTAGCTAATTTGGAATTATCACGGGAATTAACTGAAGTTGATCCGGATTAAGTACTAGATTTAATTCCCAAAACTACTTCCATGACGACACTGGTAAAAACGGCCAGCTGTTGGTTATTGTACAAATATGCAAACAAAGCAAGTGAGCTTCCGCGGTAGCCGAGCGGTGAGAGCCGCATACCGCAAGTTTCTAGGTTCGATCCTCGGTTGGAGTGATTGCCAAAAATTTTATTTTTTTTTTTTATTATTTATATTATTTAGTATTAATATTCTTTGTTTTATTCCTTTTTATTTCCCTTTGTTTTATTTTATTTCACATTATTTATTTTATGATTAGTTAATTTCAATTTTTATAATTTAATTTTATTAAAAAAGTCGGCAACAACTAATTGAAAAAAACGTTAAAAAAATATAGAAGTTATTATTGAAGAAATAAAAATAAGCAAATGAAAAGTCTACTGGCCGTGGGATTCGAACCCATGATCTTGCGGCTCGTTAATATGCTTTACTGCCGTCTGCCAAGGCACAATTTTGATAAGATCAACTGTCAGTGTTGCGAGTTTCCTAGACTAAAAAGGGCGAATGGAATTTTTTGTCTAGAAACGGGATTTTTTGCATACCATACTAAGCAATGAAATTTAGTATTTGATAAATAAGAAAGAGCTGCCATACTCTGCAGTAAATTAAACTTCATTCACTTGTAACTTCATTCACTTGCAATTAATTTTAATAGAAAGTTCATGAGTTATGCAGAAAGTAATTTGCTAAAAAGTGAAGTGCTAGAAGTTAGGAAAATGTGTAGGGAATTCGAGAAGTTTTGTATTTTGAAAATATTAGAAACATTTCTAGATTTTTTTTTTCAAATGTACTGAGTTTCTGAATTCTGAACATTTTTAAAATGAACGTAAAAGAATTAACTGCAAGTCTTCAGAAAGCATTGGGGTATATACACGTATGTTGACCAGTTTGACCTAAACGATGAACGGAAAAGTATTTTGAGTTATTTCTAATCAAGGAAAGTATAATTAGCAAACGTGTGTTAGGTAGTTCTTAACAAAAATTTGATTGAATTGTATTGTTTTGATATATGTATCTATGCATCATTTAAGTGCTGAATTGAAACGATTTTTTTCATTGCTTATTGACATCAAAACAAATAAGTATGGAAGTATAAGTTCGGACGAAACCGAACTTTATTTACCCTGCGCAAGTATCAAATATCGTCGTTTCAACTTGCTCTAAACTATATTTGCATGATAAGCAGGGGGGTTTCTCACGATTTCAAACTTTTCGATAATATACTAACTTAGACTTAATGAAATAATTGAACCAAGTTTGGTTGAAATCTATAAAGTCGTTACCGAGATACACCTTGTCGTCATAAAGTGGGCGATGCCATGCCCAATTCCTAAAAGTCTATAGCAGTCTTATTTATTGCTAAGAGATTGTTGTAACTATTAGCTTGGAGTAAATTAGCGTTCTCATTAATTTAAATATCGGAGTTTTCGGATGTCTGATATTTACCGCTATACGGGAAGTGGGTGCAATTTTAGTCCGATATTTACTGATTATCACAGTTTTCGTTTTTCTGTAAATTACCGTGATATGGTAGGTGGGCGTGGTTATTGCCCGATTTCAAAGATTTTCAACAGATTTCTTAGCTAGACCCTACCCAAGCCTCGTACAGAGCTTTGTAAAGATTGGTGAAGCGGCTACTGAGATACGGAAGTGCATCATAAGTTCGCCCATTTTCCAAAAATTTCATAATAATATTATTTTTTACCAAAATTTTACTCCACGCATTAACAGTTTGCATCTAGTATTTACAGATATATCGCAGTTTTTTTATTTTTCCAAACTACCGTTATATGGGAATTGGGCGTGGTTACAGTCCGATTTCGCCCATTTTATATACCAACCAACATAAAGGGCAACCTACACACCAAATTTCGTTGAGATATTTATTTTTTACCCGAGTTATCGTGTACGCGGACAGACAGATAGATATGGCTTAATCAATAGCACTACAGCGTACTTGTTATTCGAGTGATGTAAAATTGTGAGAAGGATGCATAGCTACATGCAAAAAAAAGAAAATTCAATCAAAAATGCATTTCTTAATTTGAGGTGTTAAAATTTTTTTTCGATTTTTAAACAGTGGGATCGTAATTCTGGTCTCAAAATCTATAATACTAGTGTAATAAACGTACAAAAAAAGTTTGTTTGGAATAAATCCGGTGGATGCATTTTTTTCGAAGAACACTATTTTTGACCAATTTTTTCTTGGGTCAAGAAGTACTTGTGGGTTGATGGCAGTATTTTTCCGTGAAAGGGAATAAAATTAGCTTTCAAAACCATTTTGTTTCATATCAAAATATTGCTTCTGTCGAAAGCGCTACGATTAATTCGCAAGGTGTGGCGCAGGTCTAGGAAAATATTTATAAGCTGATCGCAGCATATGCATGTACAAATATTTGGTGATTGCATTTAATTATTATTGTTTAATTGTTATTATTTCGGTAATTTATGATTAATTTGGTTATATGACATGTTGCCCGAAACTTAACCGTTTTCGAGGTATTTGATTTTAAAAATTACTTAAAAAATTAGTTTTTGCTTTATCCGTACACTTTTTTTTTGGATAAATGTTAGTACAAGGGTCCACTTTTTTCTGAATTTAGTTGAAGTGTATGTCAGTTAATAAAAATCATCAATAAATCTTGAATCAAGCCTTGACAGTTAAAAATGGCTGCTTGATGAAAAACTCTGAATTTACGATTTTTCACTAAAAGTCACACTCAGCGGCGAATGCTGGAAATCCATAAGACCAGGAGCAAAGGAAGCCAAGGAGGTATTGCTTTTGGCAAGAACACGAATCAAATTCCCAAAAGCTTCTCAGTTTGGTAAACTAAATATCTTCAACCTGAGACTCTAAGTCCTCCTACAAGTCACATTACTTAAAGTTCGATCTTCATCTGCTATCGTTAGTGATAAAAAAAAGTCTATAGGTGGTCAAGTGATTACAGATGCGCACTATCCATGTTAGGACCAAAGCTCAAGCCCTGGTCCGAGCAAAGTCCAAAAACTTGTTTTTATAATAACGGTCGTCCCTCGACAGACAATGGCAAGGCATATCTCCGAGTGTTTTTCTGTCATGAAAACGCTCCTCTTTAAAGCAATTTGCCGTTCGGTGGCGGCGTTAGATTATAGGTTCCTCTCCTTTCTGTTACAAAATGAAGGCACACACCACAAATCTAGGGAGAAGCTAAACCAAATATTTAGAAAATATGTAACCGCGAAATATTTATCTTATTAATTTTTTAAGCTGAGGTTTACAATGCATGTCACTTAAGCTCCACAGCAAGTGATGTAAAGAGATTTGATTGATACAAGTATTTGTATGCAAGTATAGTATAGAGATTGAGCTACTATTGGACACATTATGCAAGTCAAATGTAAATAAATATTAAGGTGAAGCGATTTTAAATATAAATACATACGCACGCATGATAGGAATACGTAAATCTACTTATTATACATACATACTTTGTTAGTTATATAGAAATCTCTGTAGGTGATACTGAATCAAGCGTGAACAATCATCTCAGGTTGCAGCAGAATACTGCTGCCAACACAATGTACTACATACAAAGATGTAGTATACTGATGCGCTTGCCGTTAATAATAACAATAGATTGGCGCTTTCACATATGTCAATGTTTGGCCGAGTTTCTCCGCCGATTTGAGGCGTGCGGCTTGATGTTGTGGCATAACGAGGAAGGACCTACAGTTTTACGCCATTTTGAGAAGCTGTTTTTCATTGCAGAAATATACTCGGAGGGTTTCCATTGCCTGCCAATGGGTGACCGCTGGTAAGAAAGACACTTTTTATATTTTTTTTACGATGTTGCTTGGGCAGGGCTTGATCCAAGGCCGTGCGGAGTGGTAGCGAGCACTGCGAACCACTACAGCACAGCGGCCGCTTACATACAGTTAGTGCCATCATATTAGCTTGATTGTCTTTAGATAAATTGTTTATTTCTTAAAAGGAAGGCATTCTGAGTAAGTTAAGTGACGTTTTGACCAGTTTCGGCTAATTTGAACCATTTTTCCAAAAAGAAGGAGGTTATCAGTTCGTCGGAATATTTTTTTTATGTATTTTACCGCATAACTTTGGACCACGTCAATCGATTTTGCATCGGAAAGGTAGTGTCTCAGAGGTGGTCCCATACTTATCTGGTTTAGATCCGAGCATTGGATCATTAAATATATACTATATATATATATATTATACACATATATATTATGTACATATTTTTATAAGAATTGAAGTCCTTTTTTTTTGCTAAAAATTACTTGTTCTTTTCTTTATTTAATCTTTATTATTATTATTTTTCATTATTAAAGTGTATCACATGAAAGAAGAGAC
This sequence comes from Rhagoletis zephyria, assembly GCF_001687245.7. Classification (NCBI taxonomy): domain Eukaryota; kingdom Metazoa; phylum Arthropoda; class Insecta; order Diptera; family Tephritidae; genus Rhagoletis; species Rhagoletis zephyria. Next base: position 18,726 of record NW_016162445.1, on the reverse strand, counting down.
TGACTTCACTTATTCACTTGGAAATAGAAGATCCAAGCTTGCAACAAACCTAAATTGCGGTAGACTACTCTTATACTAAAGTCAAGCGCAAAGTACCTTGCAATCGTACGGTAAACCAAACTGTCGTAGAAACTTAATGTGATGCACAAGCTCTTTCACATTGGATACTCGAATCTATCGTTCAGCCAAAACTAGTCTTTTGGATATTAATTGGTGGACATGAACGAAATAATTACATATCGAGTGTTTAGAAGCCCTCAATGATCAATATGACAGGTGGGCAATATATGTATGTACATATTTCTAGATAGCCTAGCTATGGTGGAAGCCAAATAAAAACCTCAAACCTGGTTTTATATTCTCTACTTGTGTTCAGTGATAGAACATTACCTTTAATTCAGAAATAGCTTTCTTATATTTACCACGAACCGTACCAACTACTCTCTAATCACCGAACATTAATGTTATGAAGAACTTACGGTTTGATCGTCGTATTAGCAAACACACTATTTCTTTAGTAACTGATTTGAACATCCAGAAAATGTGATAAGTTCCTTGCTTTACTTCTTAAGCTAAAGGACTTGTTGATCTTTTCCGAACTCTTAGGCTGTCTGAATATTAATCACACCTACTGTAACTATTACATACACCTCGTAAGCTGCACATATAGAGCGTGCAAACAATGTTGACGTACTTAGTTATGTAGTCTCGTAATTGGCGCTAAATTAAGTAATAAAAGCTGGCATCTAAATGCTATGCGACAAAGTAAAAAAATTATATTTGCATAGAAAAGCGCTCTAGTAGAAATGCTGTTTATTGCACTTGTAAGTAATTTAGCGATGATCGTGATCTTGATCTTACACATATTTCGCAAATGCATACAAACATTCCCAGTGAGAAAATTGAATGCATAATAATCGAAAACAACAAAAAAAAAATCAGTAAAACAGCTGAATTCACATTCGAAAATGCATTATTTTTCCCACATCTATGTCGTAGGAAAATAGGGGCATTCAATTTTGTATTACCACCAATGCAAGAATGAATGCAATTTAATATGAAATTTTTGCGACTTTTTGGATACATTTAAATGCTGAATACATATTAGACAGTAATAAAATCAATAACTCAAATAACTCATAGGAAATACATTAGATTATTTATTACGTATGCATTACTACTTTTCCCACTGGGTAGGTATGTATAAGGGCAGATTACAAAAGTTTAGGTGGGTGCACTCCTACAGACAGCGAATAATAAATTATGTATATAAGTAGGAATATATATGTAAATACATACATAACTTGGAAATGATACAAATGTTACTTATGCTCTATTTGTTTAAATTAATGAGCCATTCCATTGTGACAGGTGGGACATTTTACTCCAGAATGTCATCAATTGTGAACTATAACTATGTCGCTATAACTTATACTACAGAGAAAGATAGGTTTTAACATAGAACGATTAGTAAAATAAGAAATTTCTCTACCATAAATACCAAACGATTTCTTATGTAAGTATCATCTGAATGAATGTGACTACCGGGACAATAAAATGAACTCTATTTAACCTTTGTGCACTCAAAGATAAGTTTTAGCCAAACCCCTTCATTTTCATGAAGGATGTTTTTGCGTTGTAAAATATGAATTTTGCGCTGTCGATTTCAATAAAAACTACGCTTATGTAATCTTCACAGAAATATTTAAATTTTCGACTGGTAGGGCATGGGCTTGTCACTGATGTAAAGTTATTATGCATGAAATAAAAGTTTCCATACACAAAAATTACAACTTCTTTTTATTTTTTCTGATATCTTTCAACTGATTAATGAAATATAGTCATTTTAAAAGAGGTTGCTTCTGAAATAGAAATAATTAGGGCATTTTAAAATTCATGTCGTTTCCTCTTTTGCATGGAATGACCCGTATATCAAAATTTTTATAATTTTTTTTTTTTGTTCAAACTCATTATTTTTATTGTTCTTTATTTTTGTTGAAGAAGAAAAAAGTAGTGTATAAAATTGTTTGTTAAACGAACGAAAAACAAAGTTGCATATTTAAAGGGTTAAAAAGGGGCCTTAAAATAACAATTGATAAGAATTTACTTAGTTCATATTTTTTATTAATTCAGACAAGTGAATTGAGACCCTAATTTATACATACACACGTACATATAAATGAACAAGCAATTGATTACAGTTTTGGGGCTTGATTGTTTATTATTTGTCGGTTTGTCTACTCATGCGCTATTAACAGTCAGTGAATTTAATATTGGGCAAGTCTAATCATTATCAATAAAAAGTATAAAATTGAAATTCTATAACTTTATATATATACAAATGCAAAAAGTAATACGGCAATTCATATAAACGCGCAAATGCATCGTGTAAGTCTCGTAAACTTACTTAATTCTGTATGGAAAATCGGTTTATTCACGATGTTTACGCGATTACGAGGCATTTACGCATTTCCATGAATACCCATAATATAAATAGTTCATTGGGAATATTTTTGTTACCTTCCTAATCGGAAAAAGGTTAAGCAGGCAGAGATGGCTGCCAGAATTCATAACGACATCTGATACATGATACTGCATAATAATAAACTTAACTTTTCCCACTTTGCTTATCAATTATGTTTGGAAATCAGGAATGCACAATATCTCAAATCTTGGTAAAGAACCTCGAGAAGAGGATCGACACACAACATCTACATATTTGTCGATTTTAATGCCACTTTTAATGAAGCTGACTAATAAAGTGATATAAAATGAGGTTTCAGATAGCACGACTCCTTGTTATGTTATTTTTTAATCTGGTGCTGAAGAAGACAACATGTAAGAACCATAGACCTTAACGTTTAAGACGCAGTTTTTACGAGAGCCTGTAACTGCCGGTATATGTCAATGACATCGACATCATCCGCAGCAACCAACGTAACGTATTTTGCCTACTAGAAATAAGATAGAGAGCGTCGCCGTGAATTTGGACAAATCGAAGTCTATAGGTACATTTCCCCAGTCATGAAATAGTCAGTCAGCGGTTATGCGTCTCGGTTCTCACGCCACTAAAATCAGCATCAGCATCTATAATGAAGTCAGACTCGAAATTCAACGCAGAACTACCCTGGCCAACACGTGCTACTTTGGGCTAAGTAGGCAGTTGGGAAGTACATAAACTCCTTTGTCTTATTTAGTACAAAAACCACACTCGGAAGAAATATTTTTCAGAAGATTTACGTGACTTTACACGTTTGTAGCGGCGAATAGCTTGGTCACGTCGTTAGAATCGGGACCCGCTAGTGGTAGCAGTGGAAGAGCTCACTGCGATAGAAAGACCAAGTGAATAAGGACTTGGCATTTCCAGTTGGCACAGAAGAGAAACGACTGGCGTGCTTTGTTGAAGTCGGCCAAAGTCGCTTAGGCGGTTACAGCGACAAAATGCGAAGAAGAAGCGAAGCGTGCCGGATTAACTATAACCATATATAATGAATTAAAAATTACATACATAAATACACGGGGTCCAAGAAGTTCTTTGCCAAACTTGCGGAGAAGGTTGGCGGGGGAACTGAACTCCCTGACAAGCAAACATATTTCAGGTAACAGTGTCACCGTTTTTTTAAGTATCACAAAATAACGCCACGAACAGGTAATAATGTACCTTTGTACTTTGGAAGTATTTTACAGAAAAAATTTACTAAGTATAGCCTCGTTTGTACATGCAGTAAAAGAAAATATATGATTTTAATTCAAAAAAATATATATGTATATATTTATATTCCTAAAACGGTGACACCTTTACCTGAAAACTTCTTGCTTATCAGGGAGCTCACCCCCACCTACTTTCTCCTCTAGTTTGGCAGTGTACTTCTTGGATACCATGTACATATGTATACTGATGTACTAATATTGGCTGGGGTGCGGCTGAAGAGCGTGGGTCAATATTTTTCTCGTTTTACGTACTTGAAAAGATAAACAATTTATTTTTTATTTTCTTTCATACGTAAGCTTGATGTGAATCGGCAGCTGAAAATACAATGTTGTAAGCTCATTAATAGTATTGTGCTAATATGCACTAAATGCAAACAACCGATTACATATCGGCGTCTGTAAGTACCACATACAGTGAATAAAATTCAGAAAGTAGAGGGAGGAATATATTTGTTTACATATTTTTTTTGCAATTAAACTAACAAGATATTTTCGTGCAACTCATTTATTTGTGATTTAATTATTACCAATGTATGTAGGTAGCAATTTCTAAATTAAATTTTTCCTTAAAAGCATTATTTATGATAATTCGACGCATCGAACGCTAAATATGTATGTATGTGCTTTTATATGTAGCTCAAGAGGCAACAGCCCTATTTCGTATTCAAAGCTCCGTGACATGCGCTCTGCATTATTGCATTTCTAATTAGAAGCCAAAAAAGCCTCTTCCTTCGCCGAAAATTGGATATAAAAACCGGGCAAGTCATTTATAAGAATCGCAGTCGATATACAGAAGTGCTGTACGCAACAGTTTTCAATTTATTGCTATTTTTCGTGTAATAAAAAAATATATATATATTAAGCAAAAATGAGTTTGGCGGGTAAAAATGTGGTGTTTGTTGCCGCTTTGGGCTCCATTGCCTATGAAGCCAGCAAAGAGTTAATGACCTTGGATTTGGCGGTAAGCTGCAGGAAAAATAGAAAACACATAGTGAATGGAAATTGCAATAAGTATAAAGTGATAAGTGAAAATGAATTTAAGAAATTTAATAATGACAAGCAATTTGTTAGCAAAAAACATAACCGATTTCTATTCTCATAAATAATTTAAAATTTCAACCAAATTAGCATGCGACCACCTGTGAGGTAACACCTTTCCTTCAAAAAAATGTTTCAGAAATCGGTTACCGTGGTACAAAGTTAAGCGATAAAATATTAAAAAAATAAATAAAGTAAAAAAATATTCCGACGAACTAATAACTTTCTCCTTTTTGTGAAGTCGGTTAAAAAATGAATCAAATATTACCTAAAGGTATTAAAAAAAAAACAATCTTACAAATCAGAAAATTAAAATGCAATGAAAATAGATATTCTAGCGTGAGATTACAAATAAAGCTCAGTAAAAAAAAAAAAATTACAGCAAAACTTGAAAAGAAATAAATAATCAAATAAAATACAACAAACTAAAGTAAAAGAAAAAAAAATAAATAAAGAGCGCTAATGTTTCCAGTGTTTCATGTGCAAAATTTGGTATTTTGGTTTACCTGTAAATGTACAATAAATTTTTATTTTTACGAAACGGGTTATCACTCGTTAAAGAATTGAATTGAAAATATTTAATATGGGTATCAATCGAAATGTTTTTGAAAAGGCCTTATTTATTTCTTAACTAAATGTAGGATGGTTACCACTGGTTTAAAATATCAAATTTTATTTAAATAAAGGTATTAGTGATACGTATCACAATTAGGATGTCAGACGAAAGAGATATAAAAATGTTTAAGATTGAAAATATTTTGAATAGAGTTGCCAATAGTTCGAAAAGTCAGCATTAATTAAGTTATAAAGGAGTTGTACGAAAAGTTAAAATATGGGTCTCAAAACGAAAGAATATTAAAATAATAAGTCTTAAGTTTAATTATTTAGAATATTTTCTAAGAGAGCTGATACCTGGACAAATTAGGGGTATTGAATAAGTTAAATGATTTAAAATAGGGGTATCGATCGAAATGAGTTTGAAGAAAGACTTTATTTTCGAAATATATTTAGAAGGGTTGCTATATATTTACAAAACCAAATTAAACTTGAATTGGGGCACTTATCGGCAATCTAAATATGTGTCACAATATAGGTATCAGACGAAAGAGTTTTGAAAAGGTTTCAAATTGAAAATAATTTAAAAAGGGTTGCCACCTGTTTTAAAAGCAAAATGAAATTAAATTATGCCCAAGCTATATGAAATATTAAAATAAGAGTGCTAAGAAATTGTTCAACATTTAGAATATTTTCGAGGTGTTTGAAGAGGGTTATTTATTATGTTACATTACTTAATAAAAAATTTGTATCAATCGAAACGGTTTTAGAAAGTCTTTATTTCAAAATTGTATTTAAAAAGATTACCACGTATTTGAAAACTCAAATTCAGCTTAATTCATCAACTAATTGAAGAAAATTAAATGAAAATTATTCAAGAAGATTTTAGCCTGAAAAAACTTCTGTAAAAGGTTGAGTTTAATTAACGCAAACACAAGATATGTATATGATATGTTTAAATATGAGTAGATATCAACCGAACGGGTTTTATAAAAGCTTTACTTTGAAAATACTTTGGATTAGGGTTACCACCTATTCGAAAAATTATAATTATCTAGTTAAAGTAGTCTACTGTTAAAAAAGTGTATTATTATTCGACGTTGCCATCTTTAGAATTAATAGAAGCATCGAGTCTGCCCGGGTTTCTTATGCTGCACGTATGTGGTCTAGCGGTATTTTGCCCCAGTGGGAGTGAATAGCAATCTGCAAGGCATTGTATTTCTCATATATTTTAGTTGAAGCTTCGTCTTTGAGAATATACCATATTGCGTGTTTAAAGCAAGAGAAGCTTCATAAGAATCAGAAGGCCTCGTTTTTAGTTAAAAGATTTTGTATTATTTTTAATCGACTTCAAAAAAAGGAGGACGTTATCAATTCGGCGGAAAAAAATTTGTTTTTTATGTTTGTTACCGCATTACTTTTGACCTCTTTCAATTTTTTCTATAACTCCTTTTTTAAAAGAAAAGGTGGTACCTCAGAGGTGCTGCCATACTACATAATTTGGTTTAGATCCGATCATTAGATCATGAAGGAATTAACGGCAATCTTAAATTTTTATATGATAATTGAAAATGGCTTTTTTTGCCTTATCAAGTTTTCCGTGCCTTTTTCAGACTTAACAAGCTTTCCTTTCACTGAATATTTATTTGAGATTCTTGGGAAACTTTTATCATAAAACTGACCATTCAAATTCCCTGACTACTGCCATTTTGAACTTTGTTTAGTTTAATGTGTTTAAAGTATGTAAATATTATTCGAGTTCTTTAAGCAAATTCTATACAAAAATGCTTCATGTACAATAAATTTAAAAATTTCTATAATTAATTTTTCTTTCGCAGTCCTTTTTCGCCTTTGACATTCTGGACAAACCTGAAGCGGTGAAGGCTTTGCAGGATATCAACCCCAACACTAAAGTGCACTACACGAAATTTGACATCACCAACAAGGAATCGATCAAGAGCGCTCTTTCCGATGTGGTATCTAAAGTGCAATACATCGACGTATTAGTCAACGGAGCTGGCATCTTGGCTGACCCCGCCGTTGAGTTGACTATAAATGTCAACTTGATTGGTCTAATCAATACCACCTTTGAAGCTTTGCCTTACATGGATAAAAATCAAAAGGGACGAGGTGGAATTATTGTGAATATCGCCTCTGTATTGGGTCTAGAACCATGTCCACCAGCGGCTGTGTACTGTGCTTCCAAATTTGGCGTTATGGGTTTCTCGCGCTCTCTAGGGGTATGTGTGCAAAGATAAACCTAAATAAGCAACTAAAATTTATAGAAAATTAGTTTAATTAAAAGGTACTATAACTTTATATTTCAGCATCCCGACTACTATGAACACACTGGCGTTGCAGTGAGTACATTCTGTCCCGGTTTGACTGACACGCCATTGAAGAACAATCTCTCCACCAAATATACCTTTGATTATTCTAAAGCGATTGGCGCTAAATTCGATAATAGCAAAACCCAGACACCCGAAATTTGTGGAGCACACTTGGCTCAAGTGGTAGATTTGCAGGACAATGGTGGGATCTACATTAGCAACCAGGGTACACTGACCAAGGTGAAACCAAGTGTCTACTGGGAACCTACTTATTAAAGACTTGCACAATAAATATGTAGATAGGTTTTAGTAAACATTTATATATATTAATTAATAATTACTAATGGAGTGAATGTAGTCGTACTCTAATTAACAAAAAATAATTAAAATTTGTAAGTATTTATTAAAAACTAAAAGCAATAAAATAGTAAATACTTGTCCAATGAAATTTTGCTGCAACAAATAAATAAATACGTACACGTACACGTACATTTTAATTTTCATGATATACATATGAATTTACATATCTGATTTCATAAATAAATTCAAAGATTTCTACATTTAAACACGTACGATTTTTCACCGGCATGCAAATAAATAGACAAATATCGCAGCTTATTCACGATTCGTATGTAGCAACTTTAATTTGCAATAACTATCTGTATATGTGTGTGTACATTAGGGCGGTCAAAAAATGCATGTGAAAAGGTAATGTCGGAACTTTAATGCTCTCAGCCCCTAGGATTGTCCGTCCGTCTAGCCGTGTACACGATAACTCGAATTGAGATATCTCAACGAAATTTATCCAAGGTAAGTTGCTATTGAAAATGGCGGAAATCGGACTGTAATAATAATAGTAGATTTGCGCTTATGTTAGTGTTTGGCCGAGCTTCTCCTCCGATTTGTGGTGTGCGCCTTGATGTTGTCACACAAAGCGGAGGGACCTACAGTTTTACGCCGACTCCGAACGGCGATTGTATTAGAATGAGAAGCTGTTTTTCATGGCAGAAATACACTCGGAGGTTTGCCATTGGCTGCCGAGGGACGACCGCTGTTAAGAAAAAACCTTTTCTTTTCTATATTTTTTGCGATGTTGCTTTGACCACGGCTTGAACACAGGCGTTGCGGAGTGGAAGCGCGCACTGCTTACCACTACACCTGCGTTCGCCCCTGTATGTAGTAGAGATAGTCAGAATGCCATAATGCACACCGCCTTGAGGGCAGACAGCTTAAATGGGTTCGCACTCTCAATATACAGTGATGTAGTCTGAAGAAAATCCCTCTCTTAAGTACCTCCCCGCTTAAGTACCCAACCCNCTTTTCTATATTTTTTGCGATGTTGCTTTGACCACGGCTTGAACACAGGCGTTGCGGAGTGGAAGCGCGCACTGCTTACCACTACACCTGCGTTCGCCCCTGTATGTAGTAGAGATAGTCAGAATGCCATAATGCACACCGCCTTGAGGGCAGACAGCTTAAATGGGTTCGCACTCTCAATATACAGTGATGTAGTCTGAAGAAAATCCCTCTCTTAAGTACCTCCCCGCTTAAGTACCCAACCCGCCTAAGTACCTAAATTTTTCGTGCCCCATTTACCATTCTACTTATAATTTTCTCCTTTTAAGTGCACCCACAACACGTTCGGCAAAGTAATTCAAAAAAATCAACGGTAATTTTTAGCTACTTGAAACTTGCACATTATTACACTAAATGTGAATGGGCTATAAAAACTTCTGAGAAAAAAGTTTGATATTTTGATGAATTTTTTTCCAGTGTTCTAAAAAATTTTAAGCTTAAGTTTGTATGATATTTGTTAGGGAATGAACTGTGTTTTGATTGGAAAATCCTTAAAATTGATAAATAAGCATAAGTGACAAATACGGTTGCCAGACGTACTGATTTTATCAGTACAGTACTGATTTTTTAACTCTTGTACTGATTTTATTCAATGCTTCAATCAGTACGCTAATGTCCTGATTTTTCAAAATTTGTACTGATTTGTACTGAATTTTCAATGCAAACAAAATACTTTAGGATTTTCTTAAGGTTTTCACATAACGTTGGAACTTTCTTAAACTGTACTTAAAAAAGTAAAAAGAAAATAATTTAATTATAGTTGGCATGTTTGCGATAATATTTGATATGCCCAAGAAATTAATACAACAAAAAGATCAATCGCTTTATGGGCATATCGCCGGGCCGTTACGTACCAGTTGCGATAATATGATGGACCTTAAATTATTTTAAAATAAGGCTGGCATTCTTTTGTCGAGTGTTGTTAGTTATCTCGAAAATACCTTTCAGTTTAATAACAACAAATTTGAATATTCTAAATTTCTGACATTGTAAGAGTTTTGCATGCTAGACATAGGGCTGGTTTCTCCAACTCAACTTGGTTTAGCCAATTTTATACACTTAGTCAAGAATAAGCTGTGTAAAAAGTAGGCTAACTTTTGACTTAAGTCCAAAAAATAGCTAAACTAAGTTAAGTTGAGTTGGAGAAAACCAGCCCAAAGAAACATAGCCCATAGTTGAAAAAATTATTTAGGCCATGAGGAAATATAGACCAAGTGCTTAAAAGTGGTACTTTTTCACAGTTTGAAAAAGTATTTATTTTATTTTATTTTTTTTTTCAAAACCACTGGAACGAAGCAATTGAGAGGATCTTAGTACAGAGTTTGTTTCCTAGTGCAAAGAGAGAAATCGGCTTCTAATTAAAATTTTTTAAAGTGAACTTCAAATTAAAAGTAATTTTAAAATGAAATGTATAGAATCCTTTGACGGTGGAAATGGGAATAATCTCATTATTGCTATTCAAAAATGTCATAAATATAAAATCATTTATTGGCTCCTGTGTATAATGAAGTGTACACTCATGTTAAAATGAACAACACTTTTATTTTTTAAGTACTATATTTTATTTATATACAAAAATATTGTGTAATAGAAGAACTCTGGCGTTTTCAAGTAGTCTCTGTTACTCAGATTCATAATTTTGATTTGAATAAAAATGTACTGAAAAGTACTGATTTTTTTAGCATGAAAAAGTCTGACGTATTGATTTCGCGCATAAAAAATCTGGCAACCCTAGTGACAAACAACATAATTTTGAATTTGGTCCGAAATGATGAATATGTCAAACACTGTATGTATATAACGGGTGATTTTTTTGAGGTTAGGATTTTCATGCATTAGTATTTGACAGATCACGTGGGATTTCAGACATGGTGTCAAAGAGAAAGATGCTCAGTATGCTTTGACATTTCATCATGAATAGACTTACTAACGAGCAACGCTTGCAAATCATTGAATTTTATTACCAAAATCAGTGTTCGGTTCGAAATGTGTTTCGCAAACCCAATTGCTGCGAACGGCGACGAATCGACATTTCACGGTCTTCAGCAACACTCTCAGAAACAGACGCAATATTCTCTTCTGTACGCACTGTACGCATTCGTGTGGTTGGTTTAATGTCCAATAAAGTAAACTGAGTGCGAAACTTGGTCACAATCGCATTAATTGTTTGCTCACTTGGTCGATTATGTAGACCATAAATCGGACGTAAAGCGAACCGAACACTGATTTTGGTAATAAAATTCAATGATTTGCAAGCGTTGCTCGTTAGTAAGTCTATTCATGATGAAATGTCAAAGCATACTGAGCATCTTTCTCTTTGACACCATGTCTGAAATCCCACGTGATCTGTCAAATACTAATGCATGAAAATCCTAACCTCAAAAAAATCACCCGTTATAAATATGTATAATCAATGACTTTAAAGAATCGAATTATTGTAAAAATGACATAACATTGCTTTGTCGAATTTTTATAAAGTTTTTGTTTACGTGTTAAGAGAATACTACGATCTTGGTTTTAAACAACGTACACTTCATTAAATATTCATCTTTTTACCTCCCTTTTATTAGCTCGGGATGTAAGTATGTAATATTAATGCGCCTAAAAGATGCAGCGATTTCTACTCTCAAGTTAAATACCTGATGACAATACGAATGGAAATTATAATAGCGAGGTTCTAGTTTTCTAAACTATAATTTTTATTTTCAAGAAGTTGTTTATGTAAGTTACCAAGAAGATTAACTACATCAATAATTATGTTCGCTCAAGTACCCGCATGGAGGTAATGAAGAGGTAAGTGAAGGAAAGATTTCTCAATATGGGCAAAAACAGCATCAATCTCAGTGTCTACATATTAATATGCATCAAAAATAAATTTTAATTTTACTTATTAACAAAATCATTAATTAAGGTACAACATAATGAAAGTACCCGCTCCCCTCAAAACTTTTAATCTAGATCCGCCACTGGGTATAACGACAATATTTTTGACCCTTTCACCTTCCTTGGAAAATCTGTAGCAGGTATGACAAATTTTGTTATGATCTATGTTATGATATATGTGTCAATACATATCTAAATACAAGTAGGTATGTATGTATGTATGTGCGAGGCTGCAGTCTAAACGAATGGACAGAATCGAATTTTGACAGAGTATTGCCATGACACCTGGACCTATAATAGGGAGAAAAAAATTGGGATCCGACAAGAGGGCGTGGCACATCCCATAGTCGTGAAATATTTAATCAGCCATAACTTCCAGACCATAAGTCACACGAACTTGAAACTTGGTACGCACACATATCAATGGTAGGTGCTTATAGGAGGGTATATATAAAGGCGTTTGTAAAAGGGGGCGTGGCACATCCAGTAGTCGTGGAATTTTTAATCAGCTATAAATCGGGAACCATAATTCACATAAACTTGAAATTTGGTATTCAGATATAGGTATTTATGGGAGGTGTTCAGAGTAAAGTATATATAAATTAGTTTGTAAAAGGGGGATATACATATAAGTATTGATCTATTAGATAACTCGGATATTTAAAACTGTGTATTTTTTTAACCTTACCGTCTTTAGATTATTTTGAAATGGAAAGATTACATCGTTTTTTTAATCTCGCGATGCTGTTAAACGAAAAAGGTTCTTTCGTAATGAATAAAACTCCTTCCGAATTAAGCATTCTACCAGAAAAGTGCAGCTATACTAAAACAGCTAATCGAATAGCTAAACGGAATGTACCGTAGTAGAATAATTTTAATTTAGAAATTTGATCATTACCTTAATCCACCTAATATTAATAATGGAACAAGATTTCCAGGACAAGTGAAGATCAATATATATTAGTTAAAGCACTATAAAGCTAAGAGTATGGCTCATAAGGATGTCTTAATGTAAACAAAGAAATTAGTTTGTCTCTTTTGAATTTTGCTGAACTGAATATTTGTATTACTGTTTTATATTTTGATTTGTGTACCCCGAACGGCGTCGGGTGCTCTGCTAGTATACAATATATTTAGTATCTATGTATGTGTCAAGCAGAGACTGCTAGACACCCACTGCAAAGCTGTGTTACACAAATTAAAATATTTGCATTTAAATTGACAAGAAACATGTTCAGTTTGTACATGTACATATGTATATGCATATATTTTTAAACACACCTACATACATATTTACATACGTGCGTTAAAGGAAAATAAACACAGCTGTCCGTTGGGCGTGTTGGCCATATATCATAGCACATGTACATTCATACACATGTGTGTGTACGCGTATAAATTGTATAATTTTGTGTCCAAATGCATACAAACACTATTTTTAGATTATCGAATTAATTATTGAAATTTTGGTTATGATGCTTCCAAATGGAATTTTTCATTAAATGTGTTGAAATTTTGCGGAAAATTAATTAAGTGATAATACTGCCTTGACTTTTAGCTTAATAAAATTCATAAATTACATTTATAATTTATGGTTTTGAGATATATAAAATAAATAGGGGCGAGACAATTTGCCACTCTAAATAATTAATCAAGACAGAATATGTAACTATATACATATATAAATCGCACAAAAAGCCGGAGCTTTTGTACATTTTTGACATTTTGTACATGTTAGTATAACTTTGAAATTTCTTTTTTATTAACCCTCTGACTTCTGGTGACTGGGAAAGTAGTTTTATATTCCGAAAGTGTTACTATTGTTATAGGATTTAAAAAATTCAAGTCAAGTCTTGAAACAAGCGGTTGTAAAAACACTCGTTCCAGCATTGGTTGTCCGCTGGGCTTGGGATGTGCAACGTCGAATGAAAGGAAGGAAAATTCCTCGGAAAACTGTATACTGGCTCAGCTGTTCAAAGCCGGCAACGAAGAGCTGGTTGGGCGCAGAGTCTAAGCAGAATTTAGTTTGATCTATACATTCCCGAAGACTGCACCTTTTCCAATCTACAAGAAGGGAGTTTTTACCAACTATCGCGGAAGAAGCCTTCTTAATTGCTTATAAGGTCCTCTCAACGATTTACGACAATGTGACTTCTGACCTGGTAAGTCCACTATGGGCGAGATTTTCATAGCACGTCAATTCCCGGAGAAGGCACTAGATAAGCAAATCGACACATCCCATTTTTTTGTCGATTCTAAACCCACGAAATCTATTTTTATATGGAAGAAATTGAGGAACACTTCCTACAAAACGGAAGGCTCAAAAATCAATGAGGTTGTTTACGCTTTCCCGGATATCAGGTTATCTGGTTAGAAACTATTATTGTGTAGTGTATTTTATTGTTGCAAACTGGATAAAAAATATAACCACATAACTACATATGCTGATAACCAGGTAATCGCGAAAACCCTCTTTGGTATTTTTTAGTGAGTGGACTACAAAACAGTACCTATACCCAAAAATTTTCTAAAAATTCTTGTTATAATTGTTTAATTTTAATGAAAATTTTTTGAACTTTGATTGACTTTGTGAAATTTGTACAAGTTTCGAAACTTACGCCGTTTTGTTATCCACTGAAAAATGTGGTCTTCTCAGTGCCCTCTACGCTAAGTAGCGTCAGTTCAACACAGCTCCGTTAAATGAACCGAATTGCATCAAAATTGTCATATCGAAAAAATTCTGACTTATTCGCTTTGGAAGTTAACTGATTTCTTTAAGGAAATAACCTAGTTTTTGTATTTGTGTAAATATAACATCAAGACCCACAAAAATTGGAGGAGAAGCTCGGCCGAACGCAAAGCAAATATGTATGCGCCAAGTATTTATTTATTTACTTTACTCATTTTAACGCACGTGCCTCCTTTTTCAAAAAATGAATATACATATACACCAACAACTCAGTGAGAGACTATGTGCTTTTAGTTTCTACATATTAGTGTCAGCGCCAGCTAGGGTGGCCAGATATTATAGTGACATAATCAGTACAGTTGAGATCAAAAACCAGTACAGAGTCATAAAAATCAGCTAATTTTTAAGCGCATTTTTTATTATTAACAATATAACAACCAAATAACAGCGCATTAATTTAACAAAAAGTAACTAATAGACTTTTAAATATATATAGTATTATCAATATAAAAATTCATCTACTTTAAAACAAAACAAAGGTATTACGTATGTATGTACAGCTGTGCTCAGGAAAATAGTAGTAAAATGTATTGACAAGTTTTGAAAATTTTTTCTTTCCATACATAATTTAATTTTTATAATTGTTAATTAAAATATAGTAGTCTCAAATTTCTAAATAAAATTGGAAAAATTATATCATAGAAGATAGCTCGAGTCGAATCGTTTGAAAGTCAATTCTATTTTGGTCTTTATAAACTTCTCTTAAAGAAAAGAATCAATTACCTAAACAATTTCATGAAGAATTTAAATTAAAGTTGTCAAGAATTTCTTTCCTCTAATTTTTAAAATTTTATTTATCAAAGATGAGTGAGCTCATTTCTAGATAATTAGAAAAAAATGAGCATCAGTCTGAGCGAGTCAGAATCTGTTTGCATATTTTAAGCTACAAATTTAAAACATATTTAGTTGGTGTGCTTATTAAATACAACATTCATCTTAAAATTTTGACTAAAGGTATATTACCGAATTATCGCTAAACGAATTTTCGAGTACGAATGAAATTTAATAGCGTTAAATGTGTATGTGCAAGTAAAATTACAGGTGGTCGAACATCAAAAATCAAAGTAAAGATATCATATCCAAGAGTCGGTAGTTTGCACCTTTTCCAAATTTTTAGAACTTACGTTGCACCGTAGCAGTAGTCGTCTTAAGTTTGAAATACTGACAGCCGATTTCTCTGTGGATGTTTAATTATAATCAAAAGATTATTTCTTATTGTCATCTTCTCAGTGTACTTAATTATTAATCCACCACCACCTTTCATAAGATTTATTTATGGCGAAACCAGCTTTTCTTGTAAATCCTGTAAAACCTGCAAATCGTGATTGCAAATCGGGTTGGGTTGAATCCAAACAGTCTGTTATTTTGCGAAATCCTAGGAAACAANTATTAAATGTAAAAATCTGTACAAAATCAGTACAAACTCAAAAAATCAATAGATTTTGCGTACTGATTTCGGGCTCATAAAAATCAGTACAATAGAAAAAAATTAGCACATGTACTGATTAAATCAGCGCATCTGGCCACCCTAGCGCCAGCACACTTTCTGAACGCATAAAACATATCGAGCGTTAAAATACAATAAAATAAATAAATATACCAATAAAGCTTTTAGCATTGGCAATGACTTTCAAAACGAAATAGCAAACTAGGGCTGTTGCGAATGTGGAATTTTGGATATCCGCTGATGCGAATATGGAATATCTAACAGCTAACATCCATTTTAAGAAACAATTAGAATCCAGCATAATGGTGAGATCGTTGTTTAAACAGCGCTTACAAGCCAGATCAGATGTGTGAGGTTTTTCTAAAGCTCATTTCTTTGTCTATTTCAGAATTTGGGGAATCTGTAACTTAATCAGCGCTTTTCGGTTTCATTTTTGTAATTCATTTTTAATACTTTCTTCTGCGACTGGTTTGAAAAATTTGTGCTTATAGCGAGCTAAATAGGTGGAGATGGAAAATAAATTATTATATTGCAGGTATGAATATTTTGAACAAAATTGTGTTTTCGAAGTCGTGGCTGCCAACCGAATCAGATCAGAATATTTATATNCAGATAGTTACGCAAACCTATAGATTTCTCTTTATAGTCAGACGTTGATCATTTCTGCCCATACTGAAGGACCTTACTCTTCGACTTTAAATAGCAAAGAAGGGACAGTTTTACCGCAGAAGTTTTTAGCCAAGGATCAAATGTATAGATATCCCTACGAAAAAAAATTTGTCCGACAAGTAAACAAAATTACTGCTTTTAAAATGTTTGCTAAAACTAAATTCACCAAAGAACCCCATTTCGAATTATTAAAACGAATATATGTAACAGCAAAAGCAAATCACGAAAATTTGTTTAAGAATTACAGCGCACACTTTCTCATTTTGTGTCTAGTAGTTTTTTTTTTTTTAAGATTGGTCCAAAAAATCATAATAAAGAAAGAAACCAATGTAGGTATTTAATGCACAGATTATATAGCCTAAGAAATAATATGTTTAAAGACATTTTTTTTTATCAAAGTTGATAAATATGACATTTGACAAGTTTTGTTATTTACACAAATACTCCCACGGAGACAGGCAAAAATATTGGCTAAAGTTTGACATTTTGTTTGCCATATATAGATTTTATCGGTGAACTTGCACAACATTCGCATTCGCAATAATCAATGCGAAGCTTTTGCGAATGCGAATGTTAAAATTAATGCGGAAGCTCCGCGGTTGCGAATGCCAATGCAACAGGCTGATGTCTGTAAATTAGAGATATTAAAGAAAAATTAATATTAATAAATAATAATTTGTATCTCTCTGTCTGTATGTTTGTATGCGCATAATTCAAAAATGAATGCATGGAATTGAAATAGTTTTCATCCGTGCATTGCTAGAGGTCTAAATTCAAATATATAAAAAACAAATATTTGAGAGTAGCCACATGTAGAAACATTGTAGTTTAAGTAAATTGATAAGATAAAGTAAATATTGGCTATCAATTTTATTTTAATTTAGCTGATGAGATCAATTAAATAGGGCAATATGGGCTTGATAATAAATGGGTTTAGAAAGATTTACTAGCGAAAATATTTTTGAGGAGGGTTGTCAACTGTTCAAGAATTATATTCAAATAAATTGATAAAATTAATGCAATATAACGGGTATTACAGTAAAGAGGTTTAAGAAATTTTTTGTCGAAAATATTTTTAAATTGAAAGTCAAAAATTGAATTCAGTTAAATTGATAAGAAAATGCTAATTTTGAATTAGTACACCTTTATTTAACGTAGACATTGTCAGAATTGCATTGGAAGTATTGAAGCCCCCTACCGGGGAAACTTGAGATTCAATAATCCTAGAAATTCATCGTAATCAAACTAATTTTGTGCAAAATTGTTAACTTGTCATTATTGGTTAGAGATGTGGAATTTTTCGTTCTTATAATAAGGACACATCATTTTCTGGGGCTTTTGCTTACTTTTTCCTTCTTATAAAATATGCGGGTAAATAAAAAATCTTTAACTAGAATTTTTATCTGCATCATTTCATATTTCATTTCAGAAAGAGCTTCCAATATACATACATGCATATATAAGCGTATAAGTATTTGAGAGTTTCTCTAGTTATACAAATAACATAAACAGCTAAAGGTGGGCACAATACACAACACTAATGTACAAAAGTACATACATATTTAACAACATGAAGAACTCTTTTGAGCAAAACTTTTCTGCTCTTATACAGCTGCAATAAGCTCTTATTAAGAGAGCGTTTTGTAACGCATTTAAAGAGCATGATCGCCTGGCTTTTTTAGTTGCTTTTTCTATTATGCCTAAAAGTAGGCTGTGGTATCTTACTTATTTTCATGTTTATTGCCAAGAAATCTGGCAGCACTCTGTATATTACATTTTGCATAGCATGCACAGGTTTTGTTTATATATATGTACATATTTAAGCGTGAGTGCGCAACAGTTATAATGGGCATGAATTTGTTTGCAACAAATGATTGACAAAAACTTTGAAATTCTTCCATTCTTAAAAATTTAAAAACAGTATACATATACATATATAATCATAAATTACACCTAAAATTCAACTTATTTACACTCACTGTAGTGCG
>NW_016162444.1:16288-43099 GCF_001687245.7 Rhagoletis zephyria | reverse complement strand
CTGTATCGGAGATACAGCCGCTATATTTAAACGTAGAATACGTGGTATGGTTAAGAGCATATCCAAGTCAAAAACGAAATCACACACTAAGAAAAACCAACAAAATATCGATTATATCGATAAGTCCCGAGAATCCCTAAAATCCCGAAATAGTTCCGAGATTGAGTCTCTGTGCCTTTATCTATATCCTTTTCTCTACAACTACCTTTATTTTAATCTTTCTTCCTCTATCTTCATCTATACTTTTATCGGTATCCTCATCCGCATCTTTTTCTTTATATTTATCTTTGTTTTTATTTTTATGTTTATCATATTCTTCATATACATATTCCCCTTCACCATTGCACTTATACATATAAGTAAAGTGTTTAAATTTACCTTGGTCTTCATGTTTGCCTTTATCTTTACTCAACTTTGTTTTTGAGTTTATTTTTACCTTGGCCTTTATCCTTTTCTTTATCTATGTACGTCCTCACCTTTACTTTTATTCTTGGATTGGACTTTTTCTAAATGTTGTTTCACTTCGAAAAGTCTTCGCGTATTATGCATACATGTGTTCATATATGTATGTACATATATAATATGTATGTACATATGTATGTATAGACATACATAGATTACTAAAAATAGAAACAGATCCACATTAACTGCAATCAACATATACGTATGTACGTATGTATGTATTTACATATGTACACACGCTGCGATTAGGTTATAAATAGCGCGCCTCTGTTTATCAAAAGCCGCATTACATACGCATACATACTTTTTGTCTCCTTCCCACACTTCCAACATATGCACGTGTTTGCAAAATGATGACGAGGTGATTTTGTATGGAAAATCATTTATGCCCATATATTTGAATAAAATAAACATATATAGAAGATATCAACCCTGCAGACCAAGACGAAGGCGCTGGACTGTTCCTTTTTTTTCTTATTTGATCACTTGAGCTCGCTTGCTTCATTCTTTTGCCGCGGAAATACTTATTTGAAAACTTTTACATTTTACTAGTCATAGAAAGTCTGCTCATTAATTATGCAAAGCATCTTCTCCCGCTCGGTAGTTGGCTGCTAGCTGCCTTGCTCGTATACTTACTTTTGCCAACGATTGCTGGACCAACAAAATAGCACAAATAATTAAAAGAGTTTCTCTATTTACTTTACACTTTTTTTTTTATTCCGCCAAATTGTGGTCATCAGTGAGTTGAGCTCTTCGGTCACTCAAAAATCATCAGAAAATGGCTATATTTTAAACAACTTATGTGTGTAGGTATAACCACCAATTATTTCCAATGATTTCTTAACTTTCTCCGATTAAAAGTTGATGTAGCTAATGGTAAAATGGCAAAATTCCACTTCGCACATACATATTATACTGTAGAAACACGAAGACTCCTTAGAATATTTCTATTTCAAATTAAGTATTTTACCTGCACTCATAATTTATATCACGCTTCAGATATGAGCCACCATTACTCTAAACGTAACTCGTATGGTCACGCATTTCAAATGCATGGCGCAATAATTCTTGAACTAGAAATCTATAAAAACGTGAAGGGCATCTGTTGCAGACCAAGTATCAAACATAGCTACCAAAACAATGTCACAAGCAACTGGATAGACAGATAGACAATAGGCATTGGTTTATCTATTCAACAAAAGAAGCTTTTAATAACTCCTTCATTTAGCAAAGAGGAGCTCCGGCCGCCTCAGTAAAATTGCTCTTTCGGATGCAAAAGTCTATCGCTTTAGTAAGCTGGAAGGAGAAGCACCCGAACGTATTTATTATTTGTAATTCTGGTACCCTCGCTAGATGTAAACGCGTTCAATAGGTAGCGTTATACATGAAA
This sequence comes from Rhagoletis zephyria, assembly GCF_001687245.7. Classification (NCBI taxonomy): domain Eukaryota; kingdom Metazoa; phylum Arthropoda; class Insecta; order Diptera; family Tephritidae; genus Rhagoletis; species Rhagoletis zephyria. The sequence continues at coordinate 41,247 of NW_016162444.1, read as the reverse complement.
TTTCGAAAGGTAAATAAAACTATTCAAGATTTTCTCCGATTGTTTGGAGTTTTCCGGATTTTTGAAGAACATTTGGGATACTTTCGGGCCTTTTATAGTAACTTAACAACATAAATAACCTTTTAACCATTTTTCATCTGCAAAACTAGCCAGTTTTTACCTCATTTATAATGTAGATTACATACTTATGTACATCTGTATGTATGCCACATAGTAAAAAAACAACACGGCGTATGAGTAACAATTTCACTCAAAATCATCGAATAGCTTGAAACTGTAAGCTTATTTGAAATAAAATCTACCAACACATATCGCACACGATCTTCAAAGGTGACACAACTTATAATTATACGTTTGTCAAAAAATGCGAACAACTATTTCTCAGCACATGCTTATTATGTATATGGGCAAGGGAGACTTTACCTTAGAGTTTTTCAACAAATTATAACAAGAATTTCGCTCGGTGTATATTTTTAACTAATTTCAAAAATGCCAAACTTTGAAGATCATGTGCGACATATTAAAACAAATGCACGCATGCCCAATCGGCAAAGCTTTTCTAAATAAACGCCATCAGGAAGGGACTTTTCAATAAGACCTTCTTTTTGCATTGGAGGTTAGGCAACTAAAATCAAATAAAAGAAAACAATGCAGTAGACATATGCGCACCGATGCGACCGCTTCATTATTATTTCATATAAATTTTTTCCACTAATAATTCACATACGCGGTTTTGTACTTTAAACGACGATATGTATGTATATGTTGGTAGATATGCTTTTAACCTAAAATGTCAGTACGCTGTTAATTGGTCATGTGGGATTTGTGCGAGCTTTGCTGTGAAATTCCGCTTAATCCTTTATTGTGGCAGGAAATGAGTAAGTTATATACTTATTTATTTCTAATAAAAAACCACGAGGGATATATCCTACTTTTCATCGAATAGAGATTTGGTGTGATTTATTTACATTTGTAACTTATTAATAAATTAGAAAAAAGTGCATTCATTTACATATTTCAACGATTTATTTCATTGCGTAAGTCGCTTATATTAGCTTTCAAAAATTTCAACACTCTTTTATACATACATATATATATATGAATATTAGGGCGGGTCAATTTGTATGGATCGATTTTTTCGACATCGTTCCTAGCAGATTCGGATTTTTCATAAGATTCAAGAAAAAAATTTCTCCAGACCATAGCTCTAAAGTCAATTTCGAGCTTGCTTGGAAAATTCAAAAAATCAATTTATGTGACCTTTGACCTTGAATAACTATTTTTCCAGACGTGGGACCGATGAGCACTCTTGACATTCCATTCATACTAGTGTTGGCAACATTCGTACAAATTTTTAGCTTTATGCGAATTATTGTAAGCTTACCCCTATTTTTTGAGCTAATTAACTGGGATACTAATTTGTAGCGCCATCTTGCGGTTCTTTAAATAAGAAATAGATTTCCAAAATTAATTATTCGTATTGAAAAACCACCAAATACAAATTTGTATTAAAAAAAAGTAACATTCGTAACACTTTAGCATCAATTGAAGATATCTTCTTTTAAAATTTCGCAGGCTCGACATTAATTTTGGTAGAATCCGAATCTGCTGGGAATGACGTCGAAAAAAAATTGACCCGCCCTAATGTGCATATTCCATATATATTTATATATACATACACATGTATGCCCAAATAATGCATGAAATTTACCTTTGTCATGCGGGTTGTCGACATCTTACCAGTGTTCATTTAATTGTCGTAATTGATAATGGCTTTTGCATGATTTGCATACATATTTACTATGTACATATTTGATTCAAAGCAGATGTGAGGAAAGCTGTGCACTTCTAGATATTTAGGTCAAATGAACTTGGCTTAAATCAAATTGAGTTGATAAATAATTGGAATGCAACATCCTCCTTTGTGCGTTGCGTTCATGCTTGAGGCAAATTTCAAATATTGGATGATTTTTAGTATCTTCTATTGTTATTCAAGTCACTACATGAAATTAATGGAAATAATTTTTAAATGTCTCGTATTCTCCAGACAAAATTATCCCCTGCTGGGGACTCTGTGAATTTGGCAGCACTCGCTCTCAAAGAGACTACTAGTTAATATTCGCAGAAGTAAAATAACGCAAAACTTGCAACCTTCGAAACAGCTGATTACTTTCACAGTTGCCAGAGATGATTGGTAACTTATTTTCTGCTTGGTACATTGTATCCGATGTGACATTTTTCATAACTAAATAATTTGGATAGGAAACAAATTATTAGCATACATATATATCACTAGGCACCACTTTTTTCGAAACTGCGATTTTCACAGATTTTGGTATGAAATATAAAAATACTCCTTCAATCAATTTTTTTTTTTTTTTGATATTATTTTGATAATTTTTTTCGCTTCTCCTGTAAAATTTAAAATTTGTTGGTTAGGGCCTTTGTCAATGAAAACACATTCAAAAATAAGAGCATCTCCATCAAACACCTATTCTTGTTCCAAAAAAAAAAGAAAGTGAAAATGTCCTATCTCGACTAAAGCTACTTTAAGCGAATTTTGAGAAAATTGCTATTTTCGTACGTTATCTTGTTACCGTCAGAAATTAACTATTCACCGTTTGAAGCTGAGAACTCATTAAAGAGAGGATACAAATGGCTGTATACAATTTTGTTGCAACAAAAATTTATCCTTTCACCTTTTTGGTGGACAAATTAAGAAATTCAGACTTTTCAGGTTTGAACTGAAAATAATTGCCACTTTACTAATGGATTTTATAACTAAGTAGCATTTTTTTCCTCCAAACGAATATTAAAAAAAAACTGTATTCAAACTTTTTTAATAGAGCTACAAATTAAAAAGTAACCCTTTTAGACCCCTCGGACGCCAAGGTTTAAAAAATATTTTTTTTTACAAAAACGTGCAAAATCGTATACCAGATCATTAAAGAACTCGTGTTTTTTTTTTGGCCAGGAAAACAGGCATTTATTTAGACCATATCGCACGGGTTAAATATGTATACTTCCGCCACTTGAGCTTATTTAAGCATGAGCGCAAAAATTTTGTTGCGTGCGCGTTGTCAGCTGAAAGCAATTAACTGCTATAGATATGTACGAATATGTATACGAGTTTACATATATACATACATAAACAATTTATGAGTTATGACCAGGAAGCGGCTTTTATGATGACTTGAAAAATTTGTCATCGCTGCAATCCGTTAAGCAAGTAAAATTAACTTTATGTTTATATGTATGTATGTAAATGTATTTTAAAGTTAATAAAAGAGTAAATATTTTTTTAATCGATTTAAATAATAAATATTTCATTCATTTTATGGTTTCATGCACCGATAAATAAATTTAATTTGCATGCAAAAAGTTATTTCTTTATATTCCAAATGGTTGAGTGCAATAAATAAATAAATACTATAAGCCGTACATTGGATTACTTATGTAAGTGTTACATACATACATATATAATCCATCCGAAAGAGGATAAACCTCATCAGTGGTCATTTCCGAAGTTTTTATCTTTTATTGAAAAAATGTTACCACTTTATGCTTTGCTCTTTCATTTCATAATTTTATTGGAAATAAATTATTTTCGTTAATTCGAATTAATGCATTTATTAAGTAATAAAGTACGAGCATCGTCCATTAAATGGCATTTTCCATTGATTATTGTTAATCATACGACCTGTCGTACGAGCATAGTCGTTAAATGAATGATAGATAAAAGCAAGGAACATAAATAATACTCTACCACATTGCGGATGAGTGTCAATGTGGTCTTTCCAAATTTAAACTGATGCAAATCACAATTGAAACATCAATACATACATAGCTGTGTCACGATTTTTGGGTATCATAAATTGGTAAGATCCTTGAATTCGGCTTCAAATTTTCCAAAGTACAAATGCACATAGATACATGTACATATGTATATGTGCATTCGGTCGATAAGACCTTAAAATCTTTTGCTTGTTTAAGATTGTGCACGTAGTGAAACACATACACACAATACACACAAATCGCCTTGATCCAATAAACATTTATTTTCTTTACTCCTTCGACGCTTTCGAATTCGCCAGTTCAGCAAGGAGTTTTTATTTGCACACAAAAAAGCGATTTTATTATTATTCCTGCTGCTCACTTTCTCTGCTTGATTGGCTTAAATGTATGTACATGTGTGTATGTAGTATGTATATAAGAAAAAGTACGTATAGGTATATGTATGTACATTAGGGTGGTGCTTTAAAATAAAATCGACGACTTTCTCCAGTCTCAACCCCCCTCAAACGGTAATACCACGGTCACAGATATCACATATAAATTTTGATAATGATTGGAGACGGTTAAGGCGTGTCGCAAAGGGGGGCAAAGTAAAGATTCCTCTATAGTGGGATCGTCGGTTCGAAGCCTACTGAAATAAGTCTGATGAGGAAATGTGGTAATATCCGAAATAGCTATCACTTCTACCATTTTTTCAAATTATTGTTGCTTTTCCGCAATAAATTTTCTTTAAAAAACGGCCTCGAGCTCAATAAAAATTGTTGAATATAATTGTTATAAGGCCAAAAAAATAAGAAAAACAAATAGACTCAAAAAATGTAAAAAACAAAATTTTTTTTTTTTTTCATCTAATACTCAAAATCGATTTGAGTCGGTTAAAATCTGACAGTATACTCGAAATCAACGACCTCAAAAACCTCCGAACAATAAGTTTCAAATTAATTTGGTTAATTTTCGACTTTTGGCCAGCAAATGATAGTCGCCAGACCATAGTGCGGTAGCAATGGCGGGCGCTCTCTCACTATCACATATATTGCGAAGTGTGTGTTGCAGCGCGCAGTCTTACCCTGCAAAAATCATTGGACCATGTCGTCCATTTGTACCATATTTAAGTACATACTTACAAAGCGGATCAACTGACCAACTTCAGACTGAAATATGCCAATCAACAATCAATTAGCATTGCAGCCACCTCCTCGTGGTGAGTTCTGGGTACTTCCAGAAATACCAAAATTAGCTGAGAGCTAGAAAATATTCACATTTGGAGAACGTTGACGCATGATTTTGGCTCGTGAAGTTTTTTCTCAACCGAGATGTCACAATTTTTTTGTCCGAACTCCGGTTATTTCACTGCACCTTAATGTACATATGTACATATTAGGGATGTCAACATTTTGAAATGTTTAAATTACATTTTTTATTGGACTGCTCATTAACATAAATAAAAAATTAAATTTAAACATTTAAAAATGTTGACTTCCCTAATATGTACATAGATATATGTATAAGGTGTGCATGAACACATTCAGCAATCCGTTTCGAATGTAACTTCAATTTTGAATTGGTGTACACAATGTACGAAGATATCTCTTTTTTATACTTATTTACATCCACATGTCGGTATTCGTATAACTACATAAGTAGTAGTTACAATCCTTTCGTTCATTTCCCGCAGCACACTCCTTTTATTTTCCGCAATTTTTCTATTCACAAAATTCCTGTATGTGAAAATAAGCATGGATTTGTTTATTTCACCTACTAACATTTATTTTTCCAGTTGCATTTGCAATTTCACCAAAGCAACGCCTTTTTGTTTCTATACGCACATTTATTTACAAATTCGCATGTAAGTGTATGTGTGTTGGTGTTGCCTGCAAAAATCGTTGTACCATGTGGCCTATCGGTGTCATGTAGGAGTACTTACAAACTACTCCTCTGTAATGCAGTAGCGGGCCTAAATATTCGTGTCTCCACACCCGCTTATTGTTACCCTGATCGTTGCTCGTGCTTAACAAGTTGTGTTGCGAAGAGGTAGGCACAACTCCGTGGAAGAATCCCTTGGAGTACATCTGCGGTAATCCGATGTAATGCAGAGCTGAGGACCTTATATCCTGCCCTAGGATGTGCGCAATATTAATTGGGCCATATTTTTCGTATGCATGGAGTAGTCGTATTTTTTGCAGGGTTATTTTCGCTTCATTCGCAATTCTCTGAACAAATGCGGCCGCATACCTACAAATATACAAATATACGTAGGTGTACATACATATGTATGCATACATATATGTACTTGTGTATTTGCTCAATCGAGCAAAAATAATTCAATAATGAAAATGGAAAGAGCAAATTTTGCTTATTTTGTATTATTATCTATTATTTCGTTTTTGAGCCATTCTGCTTTGCTTTAATTTTGTAATTTTAATCAGTTTAAGAGGATCAAAGTATCTCGAGCGAAGACAATGTCCTTTGCAAGTACATCTATAAACTCACACCTATACATTCATTTATACATACCTTTGCACTTGTGCTATATGTATGTATATTCTCTCACCCCACAGACGCACAGTGCCGCCTAAGTGGGCAAAAATCGAAAAATTCTTTGTCTGCAATGTGAACGAACGTGTTTGGTATTTTTGAAAATTTAATTTATCCACTAAAAAGAATTAAATAGAAATTTCCTATAAAACTAAAGTCAACAAATTTTATACTAAGAATACTAATAAGAAATAAAATGTTTGGTTTGACCTTTTTTATTTCCATATAGATAGCAGAGAGCTGCAGGATTGAACATTTTGGAATAAAACAGGGTGTTCCTGCGGCATTCCAGAAAAAAAATTTTTAATCAAAATTCAAAAAATGCTAAATTTTAATGGAATGAGTAAAAAAATATATGTAAATATACATATGTTATTTTTTGTTATTTTAGTAAATAGTAAGGATTTTTAGCTTTCGAAAGAAGAAATAAAAACCTGCTCAGTTTTTGGACGCAGGTTTTGCATTTCTATTTTTTGTCAGTGCCATCAAATCTGCACAATTTGTTCTATATTCAAAAGTGAAGTGTCTGAATAAAAAGCTTGACCTGTAGGCAATAGAAGTTTGTCTTTTTTAAAGATCTGTTGCCACCTGTTAAAAAATTAAATTAAAATTGTTTAATAAGTTGGATGAATTATTAAAAGATGGGTATCAATCGAAATGTGCATGAAAAGGGGTAAACTTTTTAACTACATGGAGAGGGTTGCCACCTGTTAAAGAAATCAAATTCCATTGGAATTAAAGGAACTAGGTATTCAAATATATAGGTATCACCATATCGGAGGCAGACGAAAGAGGTTTAAGAAGGTTTTGTCTTGCAAATATTACGTAGAGGGTTGCCACCTGTTTGCAAAGTCAAACCTAGGTAAACTAAAAAAAATAATTGTGTTCAACTAAAGGTTGACGACATCGTATTTGTTATTTAATTACAAATACATACATTGTCAATCAGTGATTCGTTCTGATTACATTCCATTGAAATTACTGCACTCTTAAATTAACTAAGGAATGCGTTTACTCTTCACTTATTTCTTGCTTAATATGTCTAATTTTTTCTTATGTCTGATATCCATATTGATATACATATTTCAGTTATCTTATTTTCTTAGTTAAAGTTAATTTGATTTTTTAAACATGTGGCAACTCTTCTACGTGTCGTTTAAAATTAAACCATTTAAGTTGATACCCCCATTGTAATAAATAATTCTTATAACTTATTAAATAATTTTAATAAAAGTTGTAATAGGTGGCAACCCGTTTAAAAAAAAATTAAACGTTATTGCACATTTACGGGCCATGCCCTGTCCTTTGACACCTCACTTTTGAAAATAGAACGAACTATATGTACATACCAATGTAACCAACCACAATAACCCAAACTTTCAACTTCAAACTGCATTTACAGTGCAAATATGAAAGTTATCCAAAAACAAATTGCTTTTGAATTTAGCGTCCTCAATTTTACTAAATCATTTAAATCCGTTCATAATTCTATTTTTACCCACATTTGATATGGAAGGGAAGCACTGTGAGACGTGTCATTTCCACTAATTTAATGAATTAATTTTTCTCGAAGTAGAGCAAGAAGCGTCCATGCTCTGATGTTTCCTCTCTACGTCTCATACCTCTCTCCTCCATAGACACTTGTCGCCATGGCAGCTATGAATTCATTTCATCTGATTGAATTTAAAAAAAAATATACCTATAAAACTACGTACATACAAACGCACACACACACATACAAATGCGTGCACGTACATTTCAAGATGCCTTTTGTTTGTACGCAAAAGAATTTACAAACTTCATTAAGCGCGTCGTACGTGAATGCACAACAAGCGAAAATTTCTTTGCTCTCACTTGTTCTCTTTGTGCTTTGTTGTCAATTTCCCTGGTAGCTGAGTAACCTTCGAAACGCTTCGCCACTAGTTATGGGAGTTCAAAGAAGCAGATATATGTACATATAAACTCAGCAGCCAATTCAAGCAAGAATCGCACGCAAGTAAAAGCTAATAAATTTTCAGACAAATACAAAGGCGATTACTTTTAACTACACACGCATCAAACATACATATGTACATATACTTAAAGCCGTTGCTACATGAAGTTCCATCTTGATGAAAATATTTATGTATTTATAGCTATGCGCTCCCTTTGAAGTCTAGCCGAAAATCACGCAGTGCCCTTAAATGTTTTGTCTGATGAAGTAATTCGTTTTTGGTGCGTGTGCGTGTGCGTGCGTTTGTATTTTACTTGGTCTGCCGTTGTCCTAAATAAGTATTTAAATATTCACAAACGCATCCTTTCCCACGTTCACCCGTTTTCGCGTCTTGTCTTCTCTTCTGTTGTTAATAGTTTTTGTTATTTGTGTTTGCTATTTTCTCGTATCTGGGTAATTTTTTATCGCTGCACTGCTATGAAAAGTCTCATTGTCCGTCATTAAATTCTTTATGTCGGCACTTTGCCGCTGCTTCAACAGCGCATATGCGTGGAGCAATTCTTATATAACAAGCTTTTCACTCAAAATTGACACTTAAAATCGAAATGGCGCTTGTCCCCTTATTTGTCTGGCATAACGCTCTATTTGTTTATATATTTCTAAATAGTTTAACGATTATAGTAGCTTTCTAGCAACAATAGGGACAAATTTTCTTAATAGTGAACTTTAAATTGATATGAGCATAGTTAAAGTTTAATTTTTTTTTTTGTAAGTTGTTTAGAATGCATATCGTCATCATCCGTGCTAAAGGCCATTATAGTGACGATATAGTATGTATAGTATATTCCGCACCTTGTAAAACCTTACCAATGCAAAATATTTCGTATATTCATAGGATTTTCAAGTTATCTAAATCATCATAAATATTATCTAATACCAAAACTTCAACTGCAGATTAACTACACAATTTGTCGAAAGATAAAAACATTAAAAAATCAGGCAGGTTCTGCTATTCGCTTCCGTGTGAATTTTAACCCCATTCAATTTGAATTCAAAAATTACTTTGGTTGAAATTAACTCGGAAGTGAATTACTGAAACTGCCCGTGTCACTTAGAAACGTCTGTGCTGCAGCAAGAGAAATTCTTGATAAAATTTACACAAAGTAAGCTTCATACCAGTTATTTTTTCGATGCGAAGAGGACAATTTTGATGCTGGGGAAAAAAAATGTATAGGCATCGATCGACCAGTACTTAGAGGCACGACCAGCGTCAACCATCGAAGCGTCACAATTTAATGTATTTTTATAACTGGTTGAGATTGTTTCAGACATTATCGTTTGCATAAACTATTTTATTAGTTTTATGTGAAACCACGATATAAAGAACCTTGACAAAGCGAAAACCTAACAAAATGTTTGCTTACTTCCATACAAAAATGCTCTACAAATACAACAAGCAAGTTTTGAGTCTGGTCAGTTAAGTCCTAACGCCTCTTACCTTCTTTCACTATTTATTCGTGCAGATTCTTGCAGCTTCAGCTGATAGTGTAAATCGACAAGTATCACACCTCGAGAGTTGTTTGAGTCTTTCGCCATTCAGCTTGACTTGCTGAATATTCTTCCCACAAGCAAAGTTTAGCTTGGCTTCGGAAAAGATACACTTCAAAACTTTATGAATGAAATTACCTTGAAAACCATTAGTCTTACGAAAAAAAGTGACGCATACTTTTGTTAGGCATTTTTTTAAGCTGTGAACTTGGTTACCAGCTTTTTAACCTAAAAGCGAGCGTAAAGAAAATATTTTCAGAAACAGGTTTTTCTCGATCGAAAGTATAGGTATAGAATAGTCCTGAAAGTTGCTATTTCCGGGCAGCGAACAAAGGGAACCTTCCGTCGATTATTCAGAAATTTAGACTCCTCTCTCGGTAGCGTGTTAGATGGGTAAAGGATTTCTTCCGTATTTATTGACTTTAAACTAGCTGACTGAGGAATTATCCAACTGCTGAACAAATCTCATAAAATAAATTTATTAGAACATTTGGTGCAGTAAACATCAACAAATCAGTAAAGAAACGCTAAAATTCCACAAAAAACGCCGAGACACGTAGACTAATTTCGGGTCATCAATTACGAATCTGTTTTTCTAGATCAGGTAATTTTCACAAAATATTTTCATTTTAAGTTTGCATTATGCATCAAACTTTAACATGGAAAATGTTACTCATACGCCATGTACGAGTACCACCTTGAGCTTACATGGCGTATGAGTAACATTTTTACCTGTATGTATGGAGATACTTTTTTCATCCAAAAAAATCATTATACATTTTCATTCGACTATTCACAGCTTTTATATTGATCCATCGATTTTCTACGTTACTTTGTTAAGGAACAGGCTTTAATACAAATGAAAAAAAATTTACAAAAATTCTGCTGTTTTTTATTTTTTTCTCTGTTAAAGGGCTGTTTTCAGCTCTCAAGAAAAATTAAAAATTCATTTAAAATGACGCACAAGAAATGGAAAAGTAATGTTTTTGTATCGTGTAAAATTTGCAGCAAAAGCAAAGTGCCATTTCATATATTTTTCAATGACACCAAAATTTTACTGAATAATGGAAATACTTTTTTAGAAAAAGTTGAATGATTTTTAGTGAGCATTAAAGTTACTGACATTAGAATTCTATGTTAGGGTGATAAGAACCTAGATCTGGTCAGTAAATACAAGAGCGGGATACTTGAGATCAATGAACATTAGAAAAAAAATGGTATTCTAGAGACGACAACATCGTTATATCATAACTTAACAACTGACTGTGAATGTCGAAAATTTAAAAAATTTACCCACGTTCGTCCAACCAAAAAAAAAAATAAATTTCCTCGCAAAAATACTTCCGAGTCGAAAGAGTACGACGAAATTTTATCTACATGGAGATGTCATAAGTCGAAAATATGAGATTAGAAAAACTGATTAAAAAAATCTTTACGAAATGTTTCCATCCAAATTTACGATTTCGTTAATAGTTCTTACATGGCGTATGAGTAACATTCTTTCCCAGTCATATTTCATAAAAAAAACTTTAGTTATTAGTCAATTTTCTTCGTTAATAGCTTGATGCTTTCATAAAATAACAGGCTTTAACACAAATCGGAAGAATTTACAAAAAATCTTTTATATTTAAATTTTCCCAGTTAAAATTTGATTTTTTTTTTATTCGCAATGCAAACTTAAAATGAAAATGACTTGGAAAAACGGCGTGATCTAGAAAAATGGTATACAGATCTGTAACCCACGACCCAAACTAAGTTTACGTGTTTCCGCGTTTTTGTGCCATTGTAGCGTCCCTGCATGGTAAATTAAAAAAAAAAAAAGCAAATCTATTAACAATTTTTAATAGCCTTTAATTCCTCAGGGGAATTTCGCATCAACGTACAAACAAATGTTCCATTCTGTATTATTGCGTATTTCATGTTTCATAAAATTTTACTTTAATAAAAACAGTCACTTCTGTTATTAGTTGTATGCTTTGTCGCTTCATCGCTGTGGGCTGCATCAAATTTCTTTTTCTGCACAAATTTATTTTTTTTCGTCCCGGCACCGACGCGCCGATGGGAGCGTATGTACTTATATTTTGCACAAATGAATTTTTCTCAATTATGTGAACAACAATGGCAAAAGTCGTCTGCCGTCATCAATGTCACAAAGTAAAAAAAAAAAACAATCTGAACTCGGGATGGCGATCGTTCGTTTGATTTCATTTCAATTTCAACTGCATTCATTTGTTCACTTATAAATTTACATAAGTATGTATGTATGTGTGTGCGTACAAATTTATTCATAATAAATTAAACTCGAGGGAACTCAAATATGGCTCAATTGAAATGTCGCAAGTCAAAGGAATATACATACATATGTACATGCATACATACATACAGGTTTACTTAAAATAAAAACAAGTATCACACTCAGAAGCCATCCGAGGAGAGGGGAGTTCGTTACTGGCTATTGAATTTGACTGCAAAAACTTAAGCCTACAACCCATTTTACAATGTCCTTCTACAACATATATATATGTATGTATGTAGGTGTATACATATAAAAGAATGGAAATTGAAAAAGGCTTTTAAATTGCGAGCACTTAGGTGCCCTAAAAAGCAACAAATAATACAGTTTTAATTAGTTGTACTATAGAGTTCAAGGCGGAAATGGAATAACGCTTAAGCAGGCGCTTTCTCGCTCGCTCGCGAGGTGTGTACATAAAACTTTGCTCTACCAAGAATTCATTAAATAGGCATCAAAACCAATCAATGTTATTTTCAATTAAATTTTTTTCGAGTTTTCAAAGTTTTTTTCAAAGCCGACCATCAACCCAACTGAAGCGGACCGTATCCGCAGCTGATTAATTTTCATTCAATTCACGTTTACACTTGTTTTTACTGTTACTGTGGCTGTGTGATTGTATGTACATACATAGCATTTGGGGGAAAATATTAAAAACAAAATCAATCGAGTAACTTTAGCTTTACCCAAATAAAGTTTAGCACCGCAAACTAAAAGTTAAACTCAGTCTAAGCTTATAAGTGTTATTTAATACAAAATACATACATACATATTTATGCATATTACTGAAAAATTAATCACTTGGGGATTAAAAAGTGTTTGAACTTCAAGTTTTGTGCCGTAACCGTTTGGTGTATGGCGGCATATCATTAAGCTACACCCACAAAGAATCTTGCAACACCATGAAAGTTTTAAGACCAGAACATTTTCCAAATGAAATGCTTCTCAAGCCAGTCATATTATTATGCTACATCTACTTAGCAGAGTTACGTTAAAAAGTGTAAAAAGTAATTTTCGAAAGTCTGCAATTCTGACGAACAGCGTGTAATCTAAAGGTACAGAATTTTAGGATTTATTTGCGCCACACAAAGCAATCACCTTGCATTAAAATTGAGCTTGTATGGGTGCATAGAAAATTTGAATGCGTAAATTTGCATAGCTTATTAATTCAATAAATCTGGAAAATTGTGATTTGTTCTAGAAAATTTAACTAAAAAAGTGTGAATATGAAATAAATGTATCCATTCGTGGCAGAGACCATATCGAGTATAATAATAATAGATTGGCGCTTACAGAATAGTTTAGTGTTTGAGATTTCTTTTTTCATGGCATGCTTTCTATTATAAGTAATTCATAAAGAGAGAAAAGTATACAAAGATTTGAGTGTGCTTCTAAAAGCTCAAAGTTCTTGAAAAAAAGTCCTGGCAAAATCTTTCAAAGTGCAATAGGAATAATGCCAAAAGGTTCCAAAAAAAAGGCCCGAAAAAATCTCGAAAAGTAATCCCGCTGATGTCCCTCCAAACGGTACAAACGCTCCGAAAAATTGCAATAACCCCAAATAGTCGCAAAAAGTCCTCACAAAATAGCTCGAAAGAATATCGAAAAGTAAAGCACGAAGAATCCCGAAAAATGCCGAAAACTCCCAAAAAATCCCGAATAGTAAAACTCGAAGAATTCGAAAAAGTCCCGAAATATTCCTGAAGAAGTCTTGAATGGCCTCGAAAAACCCTGAAAAATCACGAAGAAAGCCATTTTACTATCAATACCTAAAAAATAAAAAGAAAAAATGTCTGGTTATTTTTGGCCAAAAAAAAAACTATTAAACAAAATTTTACTTTTGCTTTTGGCTAAGATAGTGGCGGCCACCGCAGTCGAGTGGTTAGCGGTATGCAATGCCACTCGGTGGGTCTAGGGTTCGATCCCTGGGTAAGGCTTCTCATTAAAATCATGTTTTCCTCCAACGCACTGATAGACAAATTTCGAGGCATCGAAGGCGTAGCACTGCCCATGAAAAAAAATATTTATTTATCTACATATATTGTTACTGTTGCATACGAGTATGCATGTATGCTTAAGTATTTCCAGTCTCGCGCTAACAGAGCAAAAGAGTTGCTGGGCATAAAAAAAACTAAAGTTTTCACTTAGTTTTCAAGCTATAATTATTCTAATGTAATGGAATTCGATATAGTTGCTGATGGGGTTGTGCCAAGCGATGCTATCTTCATTCAAGCATATCAAATATTAGTCCATTTTCCCATCCCTTTAGGACTTAAAGTAATTCCTAACAGCTGTATTAACTTTGCCCACGTCCTTTATGAATATCTACTTGTGTACATACATACTCCTAAAGTGGAGACATTTCTTGCCTAAAAGCTTAGCTACTAAATAAAAAATTTAAAAGACGCAGTTAACCATAACACAGCGCATTAAGCTCATACAAAGCATCATAAACTGGAGTGTGTAAAAAAACCACTTAAAGCAGAGAAACGAAATGGCGAACAATCAGCTGTGGGTAGTAATTTGTAACTTTATGCGTCACATTAACGAAGCAAAAGGCAAAGAAGTGCTTAAGTGCAGACATTCGCATAAAAATATCTATAATTTCTTCTACATATACATATATACATAATTGCGTATTTACTAACAGAAGAGGNCTGGATGTAAATGTGTAGTACCTATACACGAGAGAGCGTAGTCATGGCGGAGCGTTCACAGGAAATGACAAATTAAGAAACAAATTAATTGTACAAAAAAAGCCGAACTTACATACTTTTATTGAGTTACGGAAATCTCGTCCGCTGGTCGTGACAACACGAGTGGGTGTACAGTGGTGATTAAAAAATTAGACAATATTAAAAAAAAAAAAATTGTAAACAAATGGACTTTGAAAACAATTATCGCCCGGGAACGGATTTTGCAGGAAAAAGCACTAGAAACCGCAAAAAAGGCAACCAAAAAGCACTAAAAAAGACAAAAACCAAAAAATAATCAAAAAATAAATTTTTTTAGAAATGTTTATTTTACAAGCAAAAAGTGAAAAAACTATGAACTACATACATAGTTTCATTATATGAAAGATTTTTACTTGGACGCTTTAACTGTTTTCTCCGTTCAAGTTTTGAACTCACAAAACTTTAATCTCAATCGTTGTAGCACCATTGAACCACAAGATGCATTTTAAAGGTATTTTCATTCGATTTTCGCGAAGAAAAGCCTTGAATGTACTAAACGTGCGCTCGACGTGAGTTGATACAAGTGGCGCCCAATTTAAATATGCAACGTTTAAAACCTTCATATTAGCAGGAATATGGGCCTTTTCCTTGCCCTTTGCCAGTATGCAGCTCTCAAGAAAATAGACAAGAAAAAAATTGCCATTATTTCGTGTGTGGGTCCAAGGAATTTTGACATCTGAAATAAGAAATCGGGCATATATTTCTATTGCAAACATGGGTTGCCTTGTGCTCTTTTTTCAAAATAAAAAAAAAAAAACTTTCGAAAACCGTACTAGAAAGCGTAGCAAATTTCTTAAGAACTGCGTACTGCCTTAAGAAAATCTGACACAAAAAAATTTCTTAGCCATTTCTTGTACGTCATTTTATATGGAGTTTTCGCTTTTCTGGAGAGCTGCATACTGGCCTTTAAGGTAGAAAAGGCGAAAAAAGGCAACATCAAATATGGCATTATTAATCGAATATACTCTATCTCTTTAGTAGAAAAAAGGCGATTTCCATAAAATCCATTCCCTGCTGGTAATACTTAAGCGATGTTGTAAGGCTTGGATTTTTTCTTTTATACCAAATATCCACCCACCACTGTATTGCCTTAGGACTTTCCATTAGAACTTGTTTGTTCTTTTAATTATATACATACCCACAAATATACATACAAATGTATGTACATATATTCACATATTGAGTATTTTTGTGTACAAATGGGCAAACATACATACAGTCAGGCAATAAAATTTAGGTACAGCGAATTTTTTACAATACGGGTAACTATTTTTTAAATATTTTATTTTTCGCGAATTTTTTATAAAAATATGGTTAATTCTACAGCAAAAAAATCAGAGTTCCAACCCTTGGGCAAAATTAAAGAAAATTCCGCAAAATTTCATTCAAATATTGCACTTTTTATTTACGCTCCCTAGAAAAAATTTGAGTATGCAATTTTTTAGCCCATTCAATTTTAGTATAATAAAGCGCAAGAATGATTGATTGCCATTGATTTTTGGCAATTTATTTTTTTTTTGTTGCAGGTGTCGCATATTTTTTCCATATAAAAAAATTATCGAACATTATTTTTGCATAGGGTTTGAAACTCTGATTTTTGGGGTTTTTGTTATAGAATTAATCATATTTTTATAAAAAATTAGCGAAAAATTAAATATTTAAAAAATAGTTGCCGGTATTGTAAAAAGTTCGCTGTACCTAAACTTTATTGACTGACTGTACATATTTACTTTAATGACTATTCGCTAGTTTGTGCCTTGCTTTATACAAACTTATATATGTACATATGTACGCACTACTTATTTGACAACCTGTCTAGATATACAAACATACATGCATGCGTAGCTATATAACTACATCTTTGGTAAATTTTATTTTATTTTTTATTTTTTTGCAGGCAAACTTCAATTTCAGACCATCGACGAAGCAAAAAAAAATCACAGTAAAAGCAATTATTAATTCATCATCTTTGTATATTTGCTGATCCCCAAGCGCATAAAAGCAATCCAATAGCTAAGGATAAGTGGAAAGTCTGACAACGCCAACTAAACCAAAGAAGCAGGAGGTGCGAATATTTTCAAAAGCCATTGGCTGCTTAACGCATGGCAGCTCAGCTCCAACGAAAGTTTCTTTCAACTACATGAAGACATTACAACGTCTATGTTGTCGTCACGCACGTCAATCACAACGTCAAAAACAAAGCCAAAGGCAAAGCCATTTCGTCGAGATTGTTAACACAGCACAAAAGTGAACGCTCTTACCACAGCAATTGCCAATAGCACTGAGTCAGGAGCCAGGAGCCAGGAGCCTGGAACTGCCTACGGCGGCAAATACATACGCAAGTGTGTTTGGAAAAATTCACACATATTTAACGGTGATTATTTTCCAAGATATCCAACAAGCAGAGTCGAATTCTCCTTTTTGTGTTTGACAGCAGCGCCAGCGCGCTCACACGCATAGCAGTTCGGCCGCCAGTCAGCCCAGCCAACGTGGAAATTCATTTGGTGCTGTTCGCATCGCAGCGTCACACTGATTTTCTTTACTTTCCTCCTTTGCTGAACGAAATTTACACCAAAAATGGCTGGGGGTGGGCGCACAGCCGGCAAATACGGATATTCCGACAACAGTTACTACAGTGGTAAGTTCATAAATTTATTCATGGCCTCTTACAAGCAATCAAACTAGTACATACTTTTCCGCGCCACACGCTTGGGGGCGAGTACCAAAATGATGCAGCAGCGACGAAATTATTATTAGAAGCGAGGAGAGCACGCGGTATGCATCCTGCCCGCTCTCCCCCCACCCAATTTCCACTACTACTACTACTTTATATATGTACATACTGACATTTTGACACACTGCAGGATTCCAAGTGTCAACGATAAGCTCACAGCAACAGCAGCAAACATATGCGACACATACAAAGCAGTAAAATGAATGACTTCTTACACAAAAAAAACAGACAGCAGCAGGAATGTAAATAACAGTGCAGAAGAATCTCAACGCAGAGAGTTTACGTACTATTACAAATAGCCAACATGTACAAGCTTACCACCCGCACACATTCGTGCTTACGATATACATTTATGTACACAACACAAAAACCCTTAATCGCAATTGCTCAGTGACCGAATTCAATGTTGCGAAAAAGTGTCAATATTTTACGCTTTCATGCGATGCCCTTTCCGTTTGACTTTGGCGCACACACACGCACACACACTTACACGTATTGTCCATTTTACTGCTCGTATAAACATATTTTTTTTTTTTTATTCCCAACGCAAGCATCACTCTTTTCATTTTCGTTCATATCGTTCTCAATGACACGCGACAGACTATTTAATGTTTCGTACTACTCGTACTCGTTGCACACGAGAGCGCAAGAATGTGGGGCTTCGAATGAAACATTGTCTGCCTGACCTTCATTAATAAGCTTTACAATAATTTTGGTCGGATTTTGAACTCTCGCTCGTTCACATAGTTGCTGCTGAAACACAATAAGCAATGTTGGAATGGAGGAGGTCAGCGTAAAACAAATTTATCATTCCATATTTAATGGCGCGCTATATCAAATACTTAGGCAATGATAAATCGAATAAATAAATAGAAATAGTTTTTGTTCATAGAGAAAGCGAAAATATAGAACTGTCATTTTATTGAATTACTGTAAATTATTTTAAGAATTCAATTAAAGGATCTGTGACGTAACAAGCTTACACGAAATAAAAAATGCTCCGCCCTGCCACATTGTTATATGAATTGTAATGTAAAATAGTTATTCCGCTGAATCCGAAAACGAACTCAAAATATAAAAAAGCAAAACAGCTGTTGAGATATTGCCAAATTTGGGTTTTTTGAGATCTGAGCAAAGGGCTCTCAATTAATTGTATTTTCTTTTTTATACAGTTGGCCAATGTTAAATCTCTTTTCTTTGCAGGTAAAGTTAAAAAACTCATTTATTAGACATGATATTCTGTCAATCCTCATCATTTTCGAAATACCAAATTTCATAAAAATCTAATCGAATTTAGTATCCGCCCACAAGACATATAAACGCGGCGTTAATATTTACGTATTAGTGCGTCGGGGCGTATGAGTGATTTTAATTAAGTAAAGTAATAACTGGTATTCATAAACTCATTTGGTCGGGTTATTATATAAATACATACAGTAGTTGACATATTTTAGTAACGAACAGACCGTTAGGTTTGATTTATATCAAAATGTATGTACAAATACAGCATCGATCTATAAAATAGTATCAAAATTCAAAATTATGTTGTTTGCAGCTAATGCTTATTTACTTTTTATAATTGTCATTTAAAATATAGTTCGATCTATAACAGACACTACATAAATAAAAATTATCAAAGTTTGCACAAGGTTCACAAAAATTAATCAAACTCCAAAAAATTTTCTCCAAAATTTTAAACTTTTTATTCAAAATTTCTAGAACATTTTAGAGTACGCAGTTTGTAGCCCATTCAATTTTAATATAACGAAATGCGAGTTTCAAGTTACTAAAAATTACCCTTGATTTTTTAGAATTTTTTTCTACAGGGTGTTTCGTAATTTCTTCCATATGAAAAAAGATTTTGTTCATACCTTCTATGAAAGAAAATGCTAAACACCCTCGACAAAAAAATTCTAAAAAAATCAACGGTAATTTTTAGTGACTTGAAACTAGCACTTCATTATACTAAAAAAGAATAAGCTACAAAACTGCGTACTATGCGTATGTTCTAGAAACTCTGAATAAAAAATTTGAAATTTTGAAGAAAATTATTTTGAAGTTTGATTAATTTTTGTGAGCTTTGTGCAAACCTTAAAACTTTAATTTATGTGGTTTCTGTTAAAGATCGAACTATATTTTCAATGAAACTTATAAAAAATAAATAAATAAACATAAGTTGCAAATATCATTTTGAATTTAACTACCACTTTATTGATCACAGCTGTATGTATAAACATATTTACATATTTAGAAAATAAATATCAATTTATTATATGTTGTTTTTGGTTGATTTTTCCCGACTGGATGGTAAGATAATTTATTTTGGAACTGAAAATGGCACAATAACGGAACCGGTTTGTCTCCAAACCAAACTTGACAAGAGATGACGGAAATTCGTTTCAAAATAAATTATTTATTTGTTACTCATTTTAGCCCAAATGCCGTATGTACTGGTAGCTAGTTAATTGGTTAATTAAACATTTGGGTGTAGAAAACTGCAACTGTAATGATCTTTGGTATCCCGAAAGAGAGTACATAACCCCTAAGCCAAAGATACCTTCAGCTTCCTTAATAAATTATAAAAAGGGCTTTGAAAGGCGAATGCCTTATTTTAAAGGCTCCCCCTGTAGATGCTTTAAAAAGAACAAACCTCAAAAAGAAAGTTGACGATCGTGCCAACTAGTCGGCAAACTCTTTGCCTTCGAGCCTGGCCTCCAGCAGAGTGTTACCATGTTTCTTGCTGCCAAAATTTTAATCGTGCTGTCTTTAAAAAGTTTTTATTTGTGATCCACCTGTTGGATGAGTGTGGCGGACAGCCGTTATCTAACAAACTAACGGAAAATCACCCATTAATTTTTGTCAAAGCTAAATTGGTAATGGCGTTGGTCTTCTATCCATTGGAATTGCATTTTTGATTCCAGATCCATTAATATCAGCACCTGTTCTGCCATTCATACATCGACCAACTTGTGTGGGAATTTTAAAGTACAAGTCACGCATACATTTGTTTTTAAGCGAAAACGTTTTGTAATACATTTTCTTTCCGGCAACGGTAAGAAGAAGTTCATTCTTTTACTTCAACCTTGCCCTCGGGTCATATTCAGTCTTTCAGCCAGCAACAAAAAAAACTCACATAACCACAATACAGTCTTTAATAACTCGGCGAGAGGGCAGGACCAGGAGAAGCTTTGTTTTTGCCTAATTTGAACTACTGAAAAATATTGGCGAAAAAGACAAAAACCAAACATTGTGAAGTTTCCTTTTTTGTCCAGCGTTTTATAGAACAACAGGAAAAGTCTGCTAATTTATCCGATTCCCTTTAATTAGTGTAGCAAGCCTAGAGAAAATAATTGGAATTTCCGTAAGTAATTTCGAATGCATTTTAAATATATTTCCAGAAATTAAAAAGCGAATATGGGTCAAATATTTAGTTATTGTCTCAACTACAGAAAATATGAAATTTGAAGAAATCCTAGACAGAGGACTGTATGGGCTAATAAAATTAATATAAATGTTAAAAGTGTTATCATATGCGGAGAACTCTAGCTTTTATGGTTTCAATAGATAAAAAATTTGTTCCAACAATTACAAAGGTAGAGCGTCACACCGTCATTCGAGGGGGAGAAATTTTTTCAAATTTCGAATATGAAAAATATAGCAAGAATTGCGAATTTGAGGATAGCTAAGTAAGGTGTTAATTTTTCGTAGAGGCTGTTCTAAATGCAATGTAAAATGTTTAAGAGAATACATAATACGATTTTTTTTTATTCTTCCTTTTGATCACTTTTATTTAGAATTGTTTATTCTTCAAAATGAAAGCGAAGTTTCTCCCAAGGAAAAAAAAAAAAACTAAAAATGCATCTGATCAAAAGATTATACCTAATGTACCTTTAAGTCATCGAACGTCGGAAAAGGGTACAATTGTACCCACTTTTTCATTTTTGAGTCTAACACCAAAGACGTTTTGCACCGCGGAAGGGCAACATTGTATATTTAATATTCAAGAGTTACAATTTGCGTTTTCCCACTTCCCTATCGTAGCTATTATTTCCTTCCGTATAACTAAATAAATATTTGTTCATATTTTCTGCATTTTATTTAGGAACATTCGAAAACGAAGTACATAGTTGCAGTAAACATTTAGAATGAAACCCATTCACTTTTTATGAGCCCCTCGTCTGTACTTTCATTACTTTCTGACCTTGCAGTGCTCCATAGCGTCCGAGCAGTTTGTTCCTTTGCTTTCGCACCATTTGCTGCTTTGTACATCTTTGCATTATTAAATATGTATTCGTGTATTATTTATGCTATCATAAGTGGGGAATTACCAAAAGCTGAAGCACTTAATGTTACTCGAATACTTTTTCCACATTTAAAATGGAAATATGAATAAAACAAGCATCGAGTGAGGTGACCAAAAGTGTTGACATGTAGATAAAGTGAACGGCAAAATACTTGAGCACACTTGAACTCTTGCCCCCAAGTCCCTATCCAGCCATGGCATTGTCGAATGCAGTGTAGCGCGGGCTATTGACATTAAGCCAAACGAGCGGAGTGGAGGAAACCCCGTTGAAGTTGATAAAGTGCCAGAATTTCAAGTGGCCAGTTTGTTGCCAGATGCCAATGTGTAGCAACCGTGGGCTAGGTAGGGGCGATTGTAGCAACCTATGGCCCACACGTAGGTATAAGTAGAGTAACAATGCATCCATCCACATGCATATATATATGTATATGTAAGGCACATATGTATGTATGTATGTATGTGCATTGCAAGCCTCACCTGAAAAAGTTGCTGTTATATTGCCGTTCAATAGCATGCAGCGTGTAAAAAAAAAATTATAAAAAGCGCGATATTAATATTACTTACTTTTTGTCAATGGGATATACATAGAAATATGGAAATTTTAGCTTAACCTTTTTGTAGTGTTAATTAAAAAATTGCAAGTGCAAAAACGATCATTTTCATCAAAAAAAAAAAATGGCGCCATACAAATTCCAAACACCGGCAGGCGTTGCCTTCACCGATGCGATGCAAATTAATTCCACTGCGGCAGTGCTAAGCATACCTCCACTGCATATCATCATCAGAAAGATGTCCTGCCTTTTAAAGCAAAGCTAATACACCCTTTCAATTGCAGTTTATGGGACCAGATGTTGGAACCACGAACCATATGTTTTGATAGATGCCTTCCGTTATTGAGCAAAATTTTAAGTATTTTTCCCCAACATGCTGCACTAAGAGAAGGAACGACTTTAATCCTGGAAAAACAGTATACCAACTAGGGTTTTGGATCACGGTTAAAAACTCAGGAGGATGGGATTAGAAGCCGTTAGCGATGATACCTCTCACTTCCATAGTGTCTGTTTCAGTAGCCCTCGTGTCAGGAAGCATTGTGGAACTTCAATTTCTGGATCAAAAATTAGCAAACCCATGAGGTAACAGACAGGCCAAAGCCTTCATTCCAAAAATTTCAGCTAGGAGAAACACAATTCTCCATAACTTCAGTAAACATGGTATGTATATTAGGGTACATGTCATACTTGTGTATAGCTCGGTTATGTGGTGCCCTCACTCCTTAGTATTACCTTCTTTGGATGCACATAATGAAATCTCATCAAGAGACATTACGTGACTTTCCAATATCTAATATGTGGATGAACAAAGTACTGTAAAGGAATAGAGGTCTGTTAGAATACATCAACACTTTTCACGGTAACTAGCTGAGTTGTTCCCTCCTTTATCTAAAATAAATTTTCAAAATCTAATCTAGGTCAAATCACCGAATTAACTACGCCACTTTTAAAACTTCAACCGGTTGGGTCTCAAAATAGAATGACGACCGAAATTCGTTCCGATATACATCGTAAATATTTATGACTATAATTGCATTAAAAGTCTTGAAACGGTTATTTATTTCCTTGAAACTGTTAATCCAAATTAACACTCAATTTATTTTCTATCTCTTTATTAGACCGAAAATACTTTTAGTTAATTAAAAATATTGGCAATTAACACATCGCATTTTTTTATTAAGTTTGGGATACGTGGCGTATGAGCAACAAAATTTCATGCTCATATTTCATACAAAAAAAAATGTAGTATTTATGTAATTTAACAATCCATTTAGAGAAAGTGATTAATCGCAAGTAGTACACTGCGATTATTTAAAATATGACCTGATCTAGAAAAACGTTATACATCTACAACCCAAAATTAAGTTTACGTGGCTCAGCGTTTTGTGCCATTTTAGTGTCCCTACAGCGTAATTATGCATTAACGATGCGAACTTCACTATTTTTTATTTTCCTTCAAAATTAAATTAAGAAATATCTTTACAGGGTGCATTTACATACATACATACTAAATATATGGATATCGTTATCTCAATATAGAAAGGCCCTAACTCATTTTCTTTTCAAATCCAGCACTGTACATAAGTCTGCCAAATATTCGCTAAAAACCTATTGGTTAAAAAAAAACTGCTACAACGTAAAAAGGGCCTTTAAAATAAATTCGCAATAAAAGAACTTGATTTTCTATGGAGTGTTTTTCATCTCTCTCTATAAAGAAACGAGTTTGTTTGGGGCTTTCTATGTGTAGGTATGTGGCAAGGTATTCATACAAATTCATTCACTTGCGCTTTTTTTTTTGACAGCATAAATCACTTTTACCCCAAGCACTTACTGAAATATGCCAATGTCAATGTTTGGAAAGCCATTGTTCGTTCGCTGAAAGCAGCCACATTGAATTTTTTACAGAAAATAAAAGAAATACTAAACGAGAGAGAGAGAGTGCAAGCCCTTACGGCATACTTAGCAAAAAAGAGAGATACTAATTATGACATTCTTGCAGTAAACGACTTCACGTTTTTTTTTTCGAAAATATTCTCGAATATGTAAAATATTTAGATAATATATATGCAATGGAGTATATACTTGAAAAAGCACATGAAATGAAAAAGGACGTATCAACATCGTAACTGAAATGGAAAAAGTTGTGATTAAAATTTTTTCATAAAATGATTTGGGAGTTGTTATTCTATGAAATCATCCATCATATCAATCAATTTTTATTAGTTACGACTTTTTGTATTTCAGCGACGATGTTTGTTACGTCTTTTCGCATTTCAGGTGACGATATATACATCTGCCAACATACCAGCAAGAACTTTTCGTTTTTTTTGGGAAGCACTTATTTTTGTATCAATGGCGCATTACAAGTCGCGTTCAAGGCAATTACATGTAATGTAATGGCAAGAAATTTTACATTTATTCGATTACCTCCAATGTCATGCACATGTTAAAGTAATGCTTTCTGTAAACGATAAGGTAAGCGGTTACTCTCGAAAAGTGCTTCCCCAATCGAGAGTAATCGAATAACTGTAAAATTTC